>NC_140918.1:20580044-20638984 GCF_045865225.1 Trachurus japonicus | reverse complement strand
CACTCCACTGATACACAGCAAATTTAACTGAGCTTGTCGAAACATTTTTAGAGGCCGAGCTGCTCTTCAGACATTAATTATATGAGTGAGTGCAGCCTCAAGAACACACCTCTTAAACTGAAATTACTGCACACAAGGGACGAACACACCTCTGCTGACAGCTTTGTGTCTATATTTAGAAACTTTTACAACCCTTGATACTTTGGCAATCTTTTTTTCTTCTAAAGGTATTAGAGTTATGGTTTGTAATCATGTTCAGAAACACTTTTTGTTATACTGGGTGAAATGCTCCTTCTATCCTGAGAGTCAATACATGACAAAACTCTGACCAATCCATGCTTTTCGCTCCGAAAAGCAAAAAAAAAAAACAATCAGATGAACTTCATGTCTAGTTTTGCCTACGCCCCAATCAAGCTGCCGTCTCTATCCCTCCTCTGGTGTGCGCGATCAGAGTCTTCACCTATGTCCGCGGGAAGGTGAAGGCGCGGCTTCAGAATGAAGTCTGACATTTGACTTGTGTATTTTCAAAATGTGGCTTCCTAGAACCGTTTTTACAGAATCTCCAACACTACCTTTAATGAGGTGACATCCAAAACATTTAGCAACAAACCTGAACCACTGCTGATCAAGCAGAACAGCTTGTGTATTTCCTCAAACAATGCACATAAAACCAGAGAATGATTGAATGAATGATTTTTCATTGGATTGTCAGTGTTGCTAGAACTCATGTGACTTGTCTACAGGTCACATGACATGACATCCATTGTGAAAACATGCCTCACACATTGCCTATGCTCTGTCTTCTTTGTCAACATGACAGACCTTTTGACTTTCCAAACACATACATCTCTTTAAATGTGGCTGCATTCCATTTAGGTCAGGCATCTGATAGTAAGGTGGCACATTCACGTTTGCTGCCGCCCATACCACTCAGCTATAATTGCGATCAGCCGATCCATGCTTTATACTGATCATTTTAGTCAAGCATCGCAGATGACGTATGTTGTGATAAACTACTCACACTGTTAATAATCTATCCTGTACGACAAACCGGATACCAGCACCGTAACTTTGTAGCTGTCTGTAGCTCCGCTACTCTTTATTTCCTTCGTCTCTCTGGCAACAGTAACCATGGACATACATTTGTAACATTCTACTCCGGTACTGGAGTTTCAGAATAAAAGCATAGCATGGAACATCATGGAATATTACATCTCCCTTCAACAAAAAAAATAAGCTGTGCATATGCAAGTCACAAATAACAAATATAATAAATACTTTGACTACATCAAATAACGCAGTAGCCTATGCTGCTATCTCAAGTGTTCCATAGTGCAAACATTTTTTTTTTTTCAAATAAGTTAAGTTTAAAATGATTAAAACTCTCCTGTTGATTTAGTACGTAAATATTCCTAAACATCGCAATAGAACATTTGTAAATAAATGTGTCTTATTCTTTCAAGGACATTTTTTTTTTCAAAACACAAGTTAAAATTCATTCATTTTCATTTAAATGCATATTCAAATTCAATTTTCATTCAAAATGTAATATTCAATTTCACAGCAACATGACATACATTTTTTTTTTTTTTTTTTCAAATAAGTTAGTTTATAAGTCAAAGGCTTTCCTTGGCTTAATCACACGGCCGTATCTGGTACGATAAGGCCCAGAGTGATCTGGCTCACTCACAGACACAGGTTGTTGCTGTTCATTTTCTGTGTCTCGTCCAGCGTCGTCCTCACTGATCTCTGGCTGCTGTATGACAGGTGTGTTGTTGTTGATCAGATGACGTCGGTTGCGCCTGAAAGTCTGTCCATCGCCAGTTCTGATGTGGTAGCTACGTGGTGTTTCAGCTGGTTGGATGACTGTTGCTGGTTTCCATGTGCCATCTCCTTGCTGGAAACGGATGGGTGCCCCGGCATGTAGTGGTGATAAGGGTTTTGTAGATCTGCTGTAGTGCTCTTTTTGGCGCTGTTGGCAGCTCTCTCTCCTTGCTCGTACAGTGTCCTGGGGGGTTACCTGAGGTCGTAGTTGTTGAGTTGTGTTGGGCAGGATGGAGCGTAGCCTGCGACTCATCAGGATTTGAGCTGGTGATTTGAGTCCATCAACTGGAGTGTTTCTGTACTCCAGCAGGCTGAGGTACGGGTCTCTCTTGTCCTCCTTGGCCTTGGTGAAGATCCGCTTTGCAGTCTGAACAGTCTTTTCTGCAAGGCCGTTGCTCTGCGGATAATGTGGGCTTGAGGTGACATGCTGGAATCCCCATGAGTCTGCAAATTGTTTAAACTCATGTGAGCGGTAGCATGGCCCGTTGTCACTAATCACTTTTTTTGGGATGCCATGCCTTGCAAATACTGCTTTCATTCTGTGAATGACAGCATTGGTGGTGATGTGTGTTAGGCGTTCCACCTCAAAGTACCTGCTGAGGTAGTCACAGATCACTATATAGTTCTCTGAGTTCCATGAGAATAGGTCTGTTCCTACAGTCTCCCACGGGTTCTCTGGAATCTCATGTGAGAGCATGGGCTCCTTTGTGTTGGCGCTGCGGTGTGTTTGGCAGATGTCACATTGTTTAACCATTTCTTCTATCTGCTGACTCATGCCTGGCCAAAACATAACGTCCCGTGCTCTGTGCTTGCTTTTCTCCACTCCAAAGTGTCCAGTGTGTATGCAGCGTAACATGTGAGGTCTGAGGCTGTGTGGAATGATGATCTTCTCACCTTTTAGAAGGATGCCCTCAGCCTCAGTGATTTCATCACGGTGGTTCCAATACTCACTGACATGTGGGTGGCACTTTTTTCTTGTCTCCGGCCAGCCTGACCAGATGACCTGCTTGAGAGTGGACAGTTGCTCGTCTTGAGCAGTTGCTGTTCTGATGTCGTTCATCCTGTCTGCGCTTACAGGTGCTGCACTGATGACTGTGTGTATCTGAGTCTCCATAGCTTCAGATAGTGAGCTGTCCTCATCATCCATGGACTTCCTGGACAATGTGTCGGCCACCGGGATTTCCTTGCCCGGCTTGTGGATGAGAGTGATGCTGTATTTCTGCAGTGCCAGCATCATGCGCTGTAAACGTGGTGGTGCAAGGGCTAGTGGTTTTCGGAGTATGGACTCCAGTGGTTTGTGGTCTGACTCCACAGTTACATTTCGCCCATAGAGGTACTCGTGAAACCTCCTACACCCAAATAAAACTGCATACAGTTCCTTCTCTATTTGGGCGTAATTCTGCTCTGTCTTATTAAGCAGCTTTGATGCATATGTAACTGGCCTGCCTTCCTGCATGATGGTTGCACCCAGGCCATTTTTTGATGCATCTACTTGCAGTGTCACTTCTTTTTCAGGATCGAAGTAGGCCAACACCGGCCCTGGCTCCGCTGTGATGATCTCCTTCATCCGCTGGAATGCACTCTCGTGTGTATTGTTCCACTTGAACTCTGTGTCCTTCTTCAGTAGCTGTCTTAGTGGTGCTGTTACCTCAGATAGATTGGGAGCAAACCTAGCTAGGTAAGTCACCATACCAAGAACAGTGTCCAACTCTGCCTCACTTTTGGGCGGTGACATCTCTCTGATTGCTTTCACCTTAAGTGGGTCTGGTCTTAGGCCGTCTGCTGTCAGCCTATGTCCAAAGTAGCTCACTTCAGGAACGCAGATGCGACACTTCTCAGGATTCAGTCTCATTCCTCGCTCTCTGGTCCTGCTGAGCATTGCTCTGAGGTTGCGGTCGTGCTCCTCCTTTGTTTTTCCAAAAACAACGATGTCATCAACTATCCCAGCCACGCCCCTAAGGCCTTCATATGTCTCATCTACTCGCCTCTGAAACTCATCTTGGGCTGATACAATGCCAAAGGGTAGCCTGAGAAAGCGATATCTACCACATGTAGTGTTAAATGTGGTGAGTAGCGATGACTCCTCGCTTAACTTAATAGCCCAATAGCCTGATCTCGCATCTAAGATGCTGAAAAACTTTGCCCCTGCTAACTTGGATGTTACATCCTCAAGTGTGGGTAGGGGGTAGTGTGGCCTCATTATTGCCTTATTTAAGGGTCTTGGGTCCAGGCATATTCTAAGCTTGCCTGTCTTTGGTTTCTCACACACTACTAAGGCATTAACCCACTGTGTAGGCTCAGTTACTTTACAGATTATGCCTTCTCTCTCCATGTTGTCTAACTCTGTTTTTAGACGATCTTTTAGTGCAAATGGTACTCTGCGTGGTGGACAAACCACTGGTGCTACCTCTGGGTCAATAGTGAAACTACATTCACCTGGGAATGTGCCGATGCCTTTAAAAACATCTGCATACTCACTTAAAATGTTGTCTGACTGAGTGGTTCTCTCTTTGTCACTGCTCACTGCATATATTACTTTAATTAGCCCTAGCGCTTTACATGCTCTGAAGCCTAGGATAGGGGGGCCATTACAGTTCACTACATAGAACTTCTGGATGGTTGACCTCTCTTTATACCTCCCTTCTATGTTGCAGTAGCCTTTCACTTCAAGTGAGTGTCCCCCATAGCCTGTTAACCTATGATCTGGGGCTTTTAACTGTGTTTTGGGCATGAGCGTGGCAAAGGCAGTGGCTGGGATTATGCTGGCTTGAGCTCCAGTGTCCAGCTTGAAC
The DNA here is from genome assembly GCF_045865225.1 of Trachurus japonicus. Classification (NCBI taxonomy): domain Eukaryota; kingdom Metazoa; phylum Chordata; class Actinopteri; order Carangiformes; family Carangidae; genus Trachurus; species Trachurus japonicus. The sequence continues at coordinate 20,634,368 of NC_140918.1, read as the reverse complement.
TTCAGCTGTCGGTTCTGTGGTCCCAGTCCGATGTCTGCATATGCACTTTCCTCATCCTCTTCCTCTGCAGTAACAGTGTCCACATACAGCTCAGAATCGTAGTCCTCATCGACCTCTTCAACAGTGTGAACGTTCTTGTATCTTCCTCTATTCTGAGTCTGAGGCTTTGTTTTACACACTCTTGCATAGTGGTTGAACTTCTTGCACTTCATACACTGCTTGCCTTTTGCAGGGCACTCTGCTGTGTAGTTGTGGTTTCCTCCGCACATACTACAGGCTTTCTCCTGATTTTTCTGGTAGTCATTTGCCTTGTTGCTAGCACCTCTCCTGGCCCCTGGCTTTACCATCTTGTGGTGGACTGCATGCACTTGACATTCATTTGCCATAGCCTTTAACTGTGCTTGTGATAGTTCATGGGAGCGCGCTATGTCTATTGCTTTCTCCAGCGTCAGCTCCGGTCCGTTGCTAAGCAACTTCTCTCGCACTCTAGGTGAGTTGGTGGCGAACACTATACGGTCCCTGACCATTTCATCACTGTTTGCGTAGCCACAGTCCTTCACAAGCAACTTCAGTTCAGTCACAAAATGTTCAAAAGACTCACTGCTTCCTTGTGTCTTCTCATGGAACTTGTACCTGGCAAAGATGGGGTTTGCTTTAGGGGTGAGGTACTCCGTGAATCTGTCGTAGTACGTCTTTAACGTCTTCGCCTCGTCAGCCGTTAGTGTCCAAGTGTTGCTGATGTCGCGTCCTTTATCACCGATCCACAGCAGAAGAAAGCTGCATTTCTCCTCTTCTGACTTTGCTTTAAGTGGTCCGGTAAACATGAGCTCGACGTGTTGTCGAAATCTCCGCCATCCATCCGGTAAATTGGTCGAGTCCCAATCCATTTTGGGGGTAGGAACACCGAAGGCTTCCATTTCTTCTTACCGTTGGTTTTTTTTTTTTTTCAGCGACACACTTTCACCGACACTTTTTCACGTCTTCCTTTCTCTTTTTTTTTTTTTTTTACGCGGCGGGTCCGTAGTCTAGCGACTAATCTCTGACACCATGTTGTGATAAACTACTCACACTGTTAATAATCTATCCTGTACGACAAACCGGATACCAGCACCGTAACTTTGTAGCTGTCTGTAGCTCCGCTACTCTTTATTTCCTTCGTCTCTCTGGCAACAGTAACCATGGACATACATTTGTAACATTCTACTCCGGTACTGGAGTTTCAGAATAAAAGCATAGCATGGAACATCATGGAATATTACAACGTATGTTCCATTAGTTACACGCACACACACGTCATGTTGTGCCAGCACAGTGAACGAGGTTGGGATTTCACAACACTGTGCTTTTATCTGCTGCAGGCCCCTACAGGTCACTTATAAGGTGTAAAGTGGCTAGAACAGGCATGGAGCAACTCATTCCTCAAAGGGCTGTGTGGCTGCAGGTTTTTTGTTCCATCCAACCAAGGGCACACAGTTTAACCAATCAGTTGTCTGAAACTGAGATCAGTTGATGAAGTGAGTCAAGTCTGGCGTGCTGCTGCTTGTAGGAAAGAAAACCTGCAGCCACGCCGGCCCTCTCTGGATTGAGTTGCCCATGCCTGAGCTAGAAGCAAACAAATTCCAATGGACTATTTAATGAAAATCCTGTATGGTGGCCATTCAATGAGAAATCACTGCCAATAACACCTGTACATGTTCTATCAAATTGCTCTGTCCTGCCTCCATTCTTGGTTATGTTGATTGTGCAGTGATCTGTGGGAAGGACAGTTTGAAAATATTACAGCAGTGACCTCGGAACAGCAACATTTCATAGCAGTAATAGTCTTATGGGTGACTTTAAGGACACTATGGATAAAACCAGGGACACTCAGGTTAACAGTGGCCCCCCAGCAGTTAAACCGACATCCGCAAAAGATGATGGAATGTGATGAGAAAGCTGTCACAACTATGACCTCTCTGATAAAGTAACAAACTTTTTAAAAAAGAAAGTGCTTTGGTCAATCAGGTCAGCGCTCGCTAATGAAACTGGCAGTGATGAAGGGTGAGAAACTGGGGAGGGATCGTGTTCTTGTCACGGCGATAGCACCTCCAACTGCTTGGCTCGAGTACCTGTGGAGGATGTGACAGGATCTCAGGGGGATAGCATGAGCCTCTGTGTGCGTCACACCCTCCCAGGGAAGCTCCACTCTTGTCAGGTGAAAAGAAGAAGCTGTCAACTCTGTGTTTATCAGGGGGGACACGTAGCTGTCCAAACCCTCCATGCAACAACAGGGGGAGTTCAAGAGTGAGTGAAAACTCTGGCGCAAAGAGCATTGGTCATTCCAAACTGGGAGGGAGAGGAGGGAGCTGGGGCATTAATTGATTGATAGTAAGCATTTATCCACTTTGTGCAAGAATTGTATGAATTCCATTAGACTTGGCAGAAGAGGCACTAAAAAGCAACAGAAAATACGACAGGTCTGCTCACGTCATCAATCTCCTGTCTCAGCGGTCCAGCTCAGTATTTCTCCCTCCTCTCTGGACACCTCATGAACCCGTGTTAAGCCCTAATATGATGGGCTCGACTGGGGATGCAAACTGCTGTCTGCTGGAGTTTTAATGCCAGAGGGCAAGGGCCTGGTTGTGGACAAAGTATTGCAAGAGTCTGCCAAAACAGATAATGACAGCCATCAGCGAGGTGTCTGGAGAACAGGGTTGACTATTAAGGTGTGTGTATGCGTGCGTGTGTTCAGTCTAAGCAGTCTAAATGAGCACCCTCACAGCCTTTAAAAGATATCTATCTGTTATTTATCAAGTCACATAACAAGCAAAGTCCATTCTCCTGCCAATGCTCTCAAAAACATCACATTGGATGAGTTGGATAGAAACATTTTCATGTAACAATCGTTCAAATCATGACCCAAAAAAGATTCTTTCCTCCAAAGAATAGAGCGAGAAATGATTACAGCTTTTTTTTTTTTCTTGGTTTGTTTTGTTTTTTCAATTACGGTACAGCAATGAAGAGAAACTGGATTGCAGAGCTGTACGCACTGTCAGTCAGATTGACACTTATAAAAACAACCACAGGCTTTTTACAGTGGAAAGAAATAGCAAACACTGGTTGAATATAAGTGAGGGTAGTGGGTTGAAAACCACCAGCAACAAAAACAAGTGATTTCTGTTAAGTTATATCCACACAGAGAGAGAATTTGCTCCAATCCAACAGTGTGTGGACTGCCTGACGTCTGTATCAACATTTTGTGCATCTTTGTTGGGGGGGGGGGAATAGCTAAAGTGGTTTTAAAGCTTTAATCCAAACAACATAATCGCTAGGCGCTTGATTTGGGATGTGTTACCACAGGTCTTGATGGACACAGTTGATCTGTTCTCATTCAGATGGGGCCTCTTTCCTGTGTGCGTTGAGGATTTTGGGGGGTTTTGCTTTGCTCGCACATGGGTTTATTCAGAATACTGTTTAGAAACAGCCTTGGGCAGCTCTGTTCTTTTTCTTCTCAACAACATGCTCAAATCAAAGTCTCTAAATTAATCAAACTTTTGAGATCTTTTAGTCATGATGATGCTACATCCTCTGAATCACAGCTGATACAGTGACACTGCGGGAAAATACATCCTTACAATAGGAATGATACACTAATACTGGCTGTGTCTTCTAGTTGAGATTCAGCTTCATGTTGACATGATGGAGCCATTCCACCATTAATGGGAAGAATATGGTCAGCAACAGCACTTAGGGATACACTGGGGTATTCAGTGATTGATTTGTTATTTAGGTGCCCGAGATGTACTGGGAAAATATTCCCCACCACCAGCAGCCTGCACTGTTGGCATAAGGGAGGTTGGGTCCATGGATCCATGCTGACCCTATACCATCTGTGTGCCTCAACAGAAATCAAGACTCATCCTACCAAGGAGCATTTTTCCAAGCCTTCAACTCTCCAGTTTTGGTGAACCTGTGTCCACTGCAGCTTTAGGTTTCTGTTCTTTGCTGACAGGAGGGGAACCTGATATAGCCTCAATAGCCTCAAGGTTCAATGTGTCGGGCACTGGGAAGTTTTTCTGCTCGGCACAGTTGTAACAAAGTGGTTATCTGAGTTACCGTAGCCCTTCTGTCAGCTCTGAGCAGTCTGGCTATTCTCTGACCTCTCTCATCAACAATGTATTTCTGTCCACAGAGCCGCTGCTCACTGTCGCGTGTGAAAATCCCAGGAGATCAAAAAGACTCACACCCGGCAGTCTGGCACCAACAATCACATCACAGTCAAAGTCACATTCTGATGCTTGATATGAACATTTACTGAAGTGCCCGACCTGTATCTGCATAATTTAATGCAATTCACAAGATTGACAAATTGGATGAATACATGATTAAGGAGGTATGCGAGTGTTCCCAATGAGTTTACAACATACAACTGCATTTATATTATGTACCATGGCACATAAAAAATTGTCAATTCTAAAAGGTATGAAGAAAAACGAAACAAATAAAGAGTTGAGGGGAAAGTCTCCGGTAAGAGAGTGAGAGGGTGTGATAGACAGTGAGCTAGCGTCTGTGTGTGGCAGTGACAGATAGAGGGAGAGAGACGGGCTGTATTTTTAATATTGTGTAGCAGAATGGAACACTATTCAATATTTTTAGAGCTTTGTGAACTTCTTCCCATTTACCATTTACCTAGGTGTTGCCTATGGTGTCAGAAACCGAGCTGGCAGGCAAGAGTCACAGGTGGATTTCTCAACAAATAAAAAGGTTTTTATTTACCTGAAATTAACAAGTCAGTTTACAAAATATACAATAAAGCTTTGAGCCTTTGAAAGAGGTCTGCTAAACAGAACCCATCTAAGATAGTGCTAACTCCTCAAAAACTAGAAATGAGACCAACAGACCGATTTGAAAAGTGACTACTCTACGAATAAGTTCAAAGCCAAACCTGTCATGATGTGGTGAAAACAAAAATGTCAGCAGACAGGAGGAGCTTTGGGGAAACACGGGTCCCTCAGCTGTTGCTGGTCTGTGCTCTCCATCAACACAGGTGCTAAAATCTGAAATGGCAAAAGTGACTTTTTGATTCCCTTGAGTGTTTCTCAGCTCTCAAGTGAGGCGTCAGTTTAATGACTTTGTAGGCAGGATTTAAAAAGAAAAAAGTTTAAAAGCAGTGCTATTCAATATACAGGGAAAACATACTGTAATGTTTGCTTTTAATTAGTTCTCCTCTGGATGTGACCTCGGTTTTGAGGTATGAAAACAATCGTACTGATACTAGTAATGACTAAAGGACATGCATGCTGTAAATCTTATGTATAATATTTCTGCCTCATTCAGCCTACACACTTATTTATTGTGAAATTAATTATAAGTATAAGTGTAATGGAGCACTTAAAAGATGTTTTACTAATACAAAGATGAGGAGTGATGAGACAAAAAGGAGAAGAGGAGGAGGGCAAGATGCCTCCAGGGATTGGATTTCTGTTGGAAAGGAAGAATACAAATGGAGGATGTGAAAGGGGGATAACGATAAGGACGTCTTTCTGGAGAGGACTCGTAGGTCAGAACCCTGACAAGCAGGGTCATTTAGGGATCTCAGCGAGGAACAAGGGGAGAGCAAAGAAGAGGAAATGGAGGGAAAGGGAAAACATAACAGAGCAAAGTTAAAAAGGGGTGAGAGGAAAGTTCAGGTGTCCCAGTGAGAGTAAAAGCAAAGTGAAGAGGAGAGGAGGAAAATAGGTGACAGAGGAAGAGACGGTCATAGAAAGGGCAGCGCACGAGGAAACCAGGCACTCAAATCAACTCTTGCTGCATTTTCTACTGGTGGGTTTGGACAGAAATCACAGAATGTAGTACTGAATCAAAAGTTGTATTGTACAGTAAATAAATAAATATATACACCACACACTGCATATATATCTGTCCATTGTGCTAACACATTCAAACCCAGTCTCTCTGTGTCCCTCTCCAGGGTGCTGAAAAATTCAGTCTTCCTGGTTCTGAAGCGCCAAAGTCGACATCACTCGGTTTATGAAATTGTTCTAAATTCCAAACTTATATCAACATATGGTGTTACATTTTTTCTCATGAATGAATTCAATCAGTGCTCCCCTTCGCTATCCGTGTCTCTTTTTGTGGTGCTGAAATAGACACAGGTCAGGGTGGTTTTAGCAAAGCTCTCTTTGGGTTAAGGGCATTTCAGGCTGATACTTTTAATCCTTCATCACACAGGGGAACAAAGGAAGCAGAATAGCCTTCATTCAAACTTTACTCCGGCTCAAAGAAAGTAGTATAATTGGATGAAAGACAGGCTAAGACACTTCTGTCAGATAACACCGAGACCGACGTTATCAAGCAAACTGACACTGGCTTATAGGTAAAAAAAAAAAAAAGCCTCTCCTTGTCCTTATCTGCCATCTCTAAAACTACTTGCTTTGTTTGGAAGTCCAGCTCACAGGGACGTCCTGTGAGATCTTCCCCAACCGCCTCATGGTGGTATCATCAAAATAAACAAACGTAAAACGAATTAATACCCGCTAACCACCAGACCTCATATTATGTAATTGTTCTAAGACTTATCTTCTGGCTCTGAACGACAATATACATTTAATGGAAGTGGAAAGTGAAAGAAATGACAGCTGATCTGATAATGACGTACTGATGCATCTGACAGGAGAAATAGGCTACATCAGTCTATTTACACTATCTACTCTTCATCAGCACAAGTGAAACGGTATACTATAGCAGTATCTCCTGGACACACACACTTGCAACAAGGAGAAATAAGATACATTCATTTTGTTCAACTGATAAAATAGTATGTCTGTCGATGGTGCCTGAAGACAAACTAAATCTTAGGTCACAGAGCCATCTGTAGATAACATAAAACACGCTAAATGATATGAATAATGCATTAAATGAATGTTTAATATATTATTTATCTCATTTTTTATTTCCCCCTTACATTAAACATGTACAGTGGACATACCATTAAATATGAAAACATCTCACAAGACGCACAGTTCATCTCTTCATTCAGGCTCCACTCATTTTATATCTGTACCAGTGAAGGTGACCTCAGCCCTGCCCTGTGGAAAGTCCTAACAATGCATCAAGAATGCAGCTGCGACATCAGTGATTCACAGTGATTCATGGCTATACAGCAGCACTATAACTAAGACCCTTACAGTACTGATGTTTAATAACAATGATCCACAGAGAGAAAAAAAAACGCTCATATTTGCTACATTTACTCCATTGGCAAAAGCTTTTATCCAAAGCAACTAAAGCTTGAGTGCAGTAGGAAGCCTTGGTGTAAACACTAAGTGCTTCATCTATTTAATAAATGCAAGTAGATCAGGTAAAGAAGTGGGAGGAAGACGTGGTGTGCAGTGGCTGAAAGGAAAACAGAAGTCTGTATGGCTTAGTTCATCCAGAGGTGACTTTAATAAGTCAATGACACTGATTGAAGACCAGTTAGGATCCTGTTATCTCGGTTTAACTGTGTTAAAAGGCAGCCAACTAAAGGGGCATTACCAAATAATTAAATAAACAACAATGATTAAAACAGACAAATGATTGGTGTTTTTACCTCCTCAAGAATACAATACTTGTTTGAACTTAATCTGTCACATTGTTGACACAGTTGTGAGTTGCTTTGAACGTTAACATGAAGGGTCAACAGGGAATCACTCTTTTCTCATTATTTTACACTCCGAGTGCGCTGACCTCTTCACTTTAGCTACAAGAAAACGTAATGTTATGCATTAACATCCTATTTTACCAAGGCAGGACTCTGTCTGAATATCTGTTGGGTTCTATTTGTGAAATAAACATGCTGCACCATTACTGGGAGGCAGACTCCTCAGCTGATGAGGTGAGGGTTGGGAGGGTTGGAAGAGAGCAGAATTTGATTTAACTGTAAATAACCACACCCCTCCCTCTCTCTCTTTCTCCATGTCTCTGTCATTTATACCCACGCACGCGCGCACACACACACACACACACATACACACCAATAGGGGTAAGAGGGGACCTGTCAGGCCAAGCTGCCAAGAGGGGTCTTAGGTTTCTGCTTATTTTGAAAAACCAAAAATGGAATATAAAATATATAAATATTTAAATAAATATAAATAAATAAATAAACTTTTAAGGTGTTTTACCATAATATTACTGAAAATGTGACTTTTAATTATTTTTAAAGAAATTGCCAAGAGGGGACTTGGATCTCTGAGCGACATTTACCTATCAAAGAGTGGACCTCCACATACTGCAGTGGAGCTGTCTGCACCCATTCATTCACCTAACGACCCATTCACCTAATGAGTCTTTGTTTACAACAATGACTTTCTCAGTTTCTTTCAAGAATGGATAATATAACTTGAGAGTTATCATTACTTATTTTAAAGTCTCTGTAATACAAATTATATATATATATATAAATAATCATGGCCACATTTGAGAGTAAATATTTTTTATTGAATTGCATGCAATTCAGAAGTAACATGGCTGCATGCACTAATATCAAGTTATGCAGTATAAGCAACAACATTTACTTAAAACCAGCTTTAATTAATGAATTCCTTTTTTCTTAACAAAGATAATTTGCTTGTCTGTCTTTACTCATCCATAAATGTGTTGCCTCTGTCATTCTTAGCAGTCCAAGAGGGGACCTACTATCATCTCAATTTTAAATAGTCAAAATGCTCCATACATCTGGTTTCAACCAATTACAGTAATAGGAAATACATTAATATGTAATATGTATGAATAAGAAAGAAATAAGCAAAAGTGATCATTCTTAAGATAATGTTTTTCATCAAAACTTAACACAAACATTTCTAATAAAGTAGCACCAATAATGTTGTCATTATTTTTAAATGTAGGGTGCACTACTGCAACATACATTTCTACAGTCTATTAATTTTTCCCCTACAAGAGTTTTATACTCCTTGACTGCATTGTTGTTATAGGAAAAATATTTGAATTAAAACTCAGGGTTTTAGGTCACATTTAATGTACTTGCATCATGAATCTGTATTTATGAGGATGTATTTTATTTACTGTTTTACATTACAGAAAAAGGTCCACACTTGGTTTATATGGAATGACAGGGGTCCACTGTTGGTTGGTGCATAATGATACAAGTGCCCACTTAGTTAGCATGAAGTGAAATACACACTCCATCATGTATGAATAAGAAAGAAATAAGCAAAAGTGATCATCCGTGAGAGAAATTTTTCATCAAAACTTAACACAAACATTTCTAATAAAGTAGCACCAATAATGATGTAATTATTTTTAAATGTAGGGTGTACTACTGCAACACACATATCTACAGTCTATTAATTTTCCCCCTACAAGAGTTTTATACTCCTTGACTGCATTGTTGTTATAGGAAAAACATTTGAATTAAAACTCAGGGTTTTAGGTCACATTTAATGTACTTGCATCATGAATCTGTATTTATCAGGATGTATTTTATTTACTGTTTTACATTACAGAAAAAGGTCCACACTTGGTTTATATGGAATGACAGGGGTCCACTGTTGGTTGGTGCATAATGATACAAGTGCCCACTTAGTTAGCATGAAGTGAAATACACACTCCATCATGTATGAATAAGAAAGAAATAAGCAAAAGTGATCATCCGTAACAGAAATTTTTCTTCAAATTTTAACACAAACATTTCTAATAAAGTAGCACCAATAATGTTGTCATTATTTTTAAATGTAGGGTGTACTAATGCAACACACATACTGTATCTACAGTCTATTAATTTTTCGCCTACAAGAGTTTTATACTCCTTGACTGCATTGTTGTTATAGGAAAAATATTTGAATTAAAACTCAGGGTTTTAGGTCACATTTAATGTACTTGCATCATGAATCTGTATTTATGAGGATGTATTTTATTTACTGTTTTACATTACAGAAAAAGGTCCACACTTGGTTTATATGGAATGACAGGGGTCCACTGTTGGTTGGGGCATAATGACACAAGCGCGACATACACACTCCAGCATGGGTGGATAAGCAGAAATGAGAGAAATTGCTAAGTTTTGAGATACATTTTAAATCTAAATTTAATACAAACATTTGTAACTATTAATACACACAACACACACTCACAAACACATGCAAACACACATATTTAAACTAAAGTAGCACTGGTGAAGTTGTCATTGTAGTTTTTTTTAAAAACATGGGATGTACTGTGAAAACTCAATGGCAACCTATCAAGATACTTAAGGGAATATTTCAGTTATTGACATTTATGGCTCAACAATAAAACATGTATGGGAAAACAAAGGAGGCGCTGGGGGGTCATCAGTTTGTCTGAGATACAAGGGATAATTCTTCTAGAGGATGGATTAACCTCACTAAGTAATATGATATACCACTGCAACACACCTTTCTACAGTCTGTCAAGTTTTTGACTTAATGCAGTTTCACACTCCTTGACTGCATTGTTGTCATGGGAAAACTACTTTAAATAACTAAACTCAGGATTCAACATGGTCTGATGGCCCAGAGCCACAAAGTGTTATTCTGTAGTCACCTAATATCCCATATAGATGAAGCTCTGTGGTGGCCACCTATTGTCACTCTTCTACTTTTTAACAGCACATGGTTTCAATCAATTTTAATGTACTTGCATTCTATATCTATATTAATAGGGATGCATTTTACTTATTGTTTTGCATTGCAGAAAAAAAAGGTCCACACTTGGTTTATATGGAATGACAGGGGTCCACTGTTGGTTGGTGCATAATGATACAAGTGCCCACTTAGTTAGCATGAAGTGAAATACACACTCCATCATGTATGAATAAGAAAGAAATAAGCAAAAGTGATCATCCGTAAGGGAAATTTTTCATCACAGCTCCACGTTACACTTGTTCCAGGCTCTGCCCGTCGTTTTTCTCTAGAAATAGAAACTTTTTCCAACTTTTTTATCTCCGTAGCGATCGCACTCGTCTTCTCCTTCTTCTTCACTTCTTGCTCTGATCTACAGTCTCATTCGTTCTACACATCCCAGAAGCCCCAAAATTACTCAAAGTGTGGGCGACAGCGTCCCCATTTACCAGCCGCAGAAAACTGCGTTTGACGTATATGTACGTCAATGGCACTCAATGAGTTAAGTGGGAGGTACACAATAAATCTAATTCTAATCTAATTCTAATTCATCTATTGAAAACAAATAGTAGAATAGCAATCTGATTCAGTGATTAATTTGTTACACATTTGGGTTGCTTCCTAATGATTTTTTGATGTTTTAGTACCCAGCTAAACACAAGTGTGTATATTCCTTACTATCTACAGTATGTATGTGCCTTGTAGGCACTTTACTTGCAAGTGTGTGTATGCAGTGTTTTATAAATCTGAATATTTTTTCATCACATCTACCCCGACACTTTAGAGCGCTTCTGTCTCGACGCCGTGTTTGCCTTCGTTCTGACCTGAACATGGCATGTGTTGTTTGGATTAGAAACATGCACATTTGCAAAGGAAAAAAAAGCTAAATCGATTAGCGGAATCATTAAGCATGCATGCACACAATCCCAAGGAAATGATCACGTGGGAACCAGTTCTGAAGAGGAACTGGTTCTCAATTCCCACCCATAGACTTCAGTCTATGATGTGGACACAAAAGCATTCCTCTACATTGAAGTAGTGAAGTCATCAACACTCATGTATTTCACAGATCCTAAATCCTTGTACACACATAAAGATTCTCTAAATTTCAACCAATTTTTTTTATCTGTGAAAGACCCCACACGTGAAGATAAAAAATCTGTGATTGAACAGTTTTGATCGTATTGTGTGTGGTGTGCTGTGATATTCCAAACACAGCTCACCACACACATTAAGATTTTTCAGAATCTTGACCCTCCGGTCAGAAAACTCAGAAAGAGATCCGTATTGTTGTAGCTACTCTTTCGGGTCTATTTCCGGAATGGACAATGAGAGCGATGTAATTTTTTTTAAATGAAAGCGGGACACTTCAGCCTTTACAACGATACCATCTGTGTGTGTGTGTGTCTGTGGCTTCGGACGCCGAGCAGTAAAGCGGCTGTGAGCGGCGGTCACATGATCGTTTAAACATGGCTGCTCTATTGCCGGCTGTTGCCGGCTATGATCGCTCCCGTCTTTGCTATCGGCTATCAGGAAATCTCCCGTGTATGCGTGAATGTCTGTGTGAACCTCATGTATTGCCAGGGCTGCACCGTGGCTCTCTGTGGGATTGCCGGTGTTGTGTCGAGAAGTGGCTTGCCGCGAGCAGCATGCAGAGCTTGGCAAGCAGGCACTTCTCAGCACAACACCAGCTTTCCACACGCAAGATGACTTTTGATTTGTAAATATTGAACATGTTTAATATTTACGATTATCGGCGCCGAACGTTTTCCGAGGCGATTGTTGTGAGAATTTTGACTCTTACTTGACACACTACAAGAGAATCTCATAAAATAATCTTAAGACCTTAGGATAATCGGCCGATTTTTGTCTTTGGTCGGAAGGGGGGAAATCGGGGCAAAATCAGCCCGATTATCTTTATGTGTGTGGTAGGCTTAACTCTACCTCCACTCTCCACTCTAATGGCGCATTTCCACTAGCACGGCTCGGCTCGATACGGCTCGGCACGGCACGGCACGGCTCGGTTTGGTTGTGTTTCCATTACAACTGAGTATCACTAGTGCCGCCGTGACGTCATTTACACGGCGCCGAGCAACGCTCTAAACTCTGTAAATATATAACTTTAGCAACATTTGAAACATTTTCAGGCGAGAAAGTAGTCGTTTAGATCCCCACCGTGTTGAAAATCTGACAAAATACCAGCTGTTTACAATTTTGTTTCAACGAAGTCGGCGTTACTAAAGCTAGTCGTAGTGAGCAACGCACTTCCGGTTATTTTCACAAAATAAAATACCTGTTGCCTTTTATCATAAGGAAAGCCATTACGATAGAATTGGTGCTTTTACTTTGTAAACAGGAAGTGAACCTACCCTCGCTGTAGCTAGCTTTAAACCGCCGTTTTGACTGCTCTCGTCCCGTTAACGGCATTTAACCGTTCAATATGCCTTACCGGAGAGTCTAGCCAGCTCTGAGATCGGCCTGGTTCATTGTAAAACATTTATTTATTGATGTAAATGTGGTGTTTTCTGTGCGTACAGACCCCAAGGCAGTGCTGCTCTTCTGTCTAACCACAAACAAACTTCTGCTACAGCCACAATTGTTAGATTTAATCAATGAGACCAACATTTAAGAGTTTAACCAGCCGGTGGTAAACCTCTAAAAAGCCATCGGGGAAGTTAATTAGCGGTCGTTTTCTCCTCGGGGTGATGATGGTAGGCTGGCCGGCGGAGCACGTCAGGAACCGGGCTGCTGCCTCGGTCGCTGCTCGGACCTGGAGCTTCACTTCTCCGAAAAACATCGGGGCAAACTTCTAAACAGCCGTCGTTTGGATAAACTAACCGCACATGGGGATCTAAACAGTTACTTTCTCGCATGAAAAAATATTAAAACTTAATAAAGTCACGTAATAACAGAGCCAGTCTAAATATTAGAAATTCTCTGGTAATAACAGGCTTCAGGCTTCAGCAGGAACATTTCTGTTGTCGGTCGTCGCTTCCAGTGACGACACTCATCGGCCAATCAGTGGAAGGCAGTCGGCTGACGTCACGTTTTAGTAACGCTTCGGCTGGCTTGGAACCAGGGCTGAGGTGATACCAAAAGTGTACCTGGTTGCAGGTACTACGTGCTAGTGGAAACACGCAAATAGCGCGCCGAGCCGAGCCGTACCGAGCCGAGCCGTGCTAGTGGAAATGCGCCATAAATGTGGAACTGGCTTCTGAGAAGTGAGTGAGGGCTTTAAATCTGTGCCAGATGACTTGTGTCAGTCCTTGACTGTCGGCAGTGTGGGGGATGGTTAATTGTAGCTGACGATGGTCGTTAGCAACTCTGAAGGGCAACCTGGAAAAGACTAACATCCTTCAGCCAAGATCTTATATCCAAATCAGACTAACAGACAATGGAATTCCCCAGTCCTAGGTTGGCCATGTGCTACACACCTATGGACTTCTGTGGCAACTGTAAAGAGTGGGTGTCCCAGCAATAATCCACCCTGTCAAGTCTTTGATGAGTTTTGTAAAGGTGTGTGATGCCTTGTGATCAGTATAATATTTTGTCAGCCTTTATATGATCTACCATTGTGTGCCAGTAGAAATGTTGTCTGAAGTTAGGATTAATCAGATTTCCAGAGATACAGGGGATAAATCAGCTATAGTGGATGGAATAATTTCAAAATACCCACTGTTGAACTACTGCAACACACATTTTTACTTACCAAACTATTAGCTCTACTGGAGTTCATGTATACCTGTCTGAATATTTTTGGTCCACAACAAAAATGAAAACTAAAACTAAATTTGTGTTTTTTTCCTTCTGTATATTACACACTGTATCACATAGTCATAGATGAAATTGGTGTATGAATTGAAACCTAATTTAAAGTTGTCAAAAGGTACAGGATTGGCACAGGATCAGAGAGTTTACATTAAGTGGGAAGTACACAATAAAAGCTGTATTCAGTTCACACTGGTGCTCAGCAGAAATGGGTCTGGTTGCTTTCAGGATGTGTGGATTGTACATTCAACAATCCCATATTACCTTATTCATAGCATCTGAAGTGGATTATAAACAAATTCAATTAATTGTGTTCAGAAGATGGTAAAACGTTATCTAATTTATCTATATTTTTAAGTAATTCATTTGTTATCTATTTTGGTTGTTTCCTAATGATTTTCTTTCGTTTCAGTACCCAGCTAAACACAAGTGTGTATAGTCCTTATTATCTAGGTATAACCTTGTGCATTTTGTAGTAAGCAATGTGACTTCATTACATTTACACACAGTTTTCTAAGTAGAGTTGAACATTTTTAATGGGGTTTCAGTCTATGATGTGGGCACAAAACATTCCTCTACATTGAAGTAGTTAAGTCACCAGCACTCATGTATTTCACAGATCCTAACTTTAAGGTAGAGCTGTTGAACTGGGGTCTGAGAAGTGAGTGAATGGAGTGAGAGCGGAGTGAGTGCCAGATGACCTGTGTCAGTCCTTGAGTGTGGGCAGTGTGGGGGATGGTTTGTCGTAGCTGACGATGGTCGTTAGGTATTTTCAGGTTGGGCTTCAGAGTTTCTACCTTCTTTCAGCCAATATCTTTATCCAAATCAGACCGACTGAGACCCAGGTATTCCCAGGTCTTAGGTTGGCCATGTGCTACCTACGCACCTATGGCCTTTGGTGACTCAACTTCTGTGGCAACTGTAAAGAGTGGGTGTACCAGCAATATTCCATTTTGTCTAAAGAATTGTCAGTTCTTTGATGAGTTTTGTGAAGGTGTGAAATTACCTGTTATAATATTCTGTGACAGGGACTTTATATGAGCCACCATTGTCTGCTAGTAGTAATGCTGTCTGAGAACAACAATTAACATGGAATAAGAAATTAGGATTCATCAGATTGTCATGGATACAGGGAATATGTCAGTGTGTGGACGGAATAACCCCAAAAACCCCCCTGTTAAACTACTCATTAAAATGTATTTAGAAAATCAAGGGAAACAAAGGAACGCATAAATATAAAAACACATGCAAAGCCTTACAAAGCCTTGTAAAGGACAATTAGGACACAGCAAGAACTATATTCCTCAGACACGGACCACACCACTGTCAACTTTTTTTATTTGTGTTGCAGCAGTTCAACATTGAGCTATTTGGGGTTATTCCATCCACACAATGCCTTATCCCTTGTATCTCTGACAATCTGATGAATCCTAATTTCTTGTGCCATGTTAAGTAAGATGTTGTTCCCAGACAGCATTTCTGGCAGAGAATGGTAGCTCATAAAAATGCTCTGTGACTCTATATTGCATGTACCCATGTTTCAGTCAGTCTGTTTTGAATGTAAGTAAGTGGAGTGAAATGCACACTCCATCATGTATGAATAAGAAAGAAATAAGCAAAAGTGATCATCCTTAAGAGAAATCTTTCATCAAAACTTAACACAAACATTTCTAATAAAGTAGCTCAGATAAATACAGTGGGGCCAGGCCGTTAAATGCTTTAAAAACAAACATTAAAAGTTTAAAATCAATTCTGTAAGGGACAGGGAGCCAATGTGCTCACGTCTATTAGTGTTAGTTAAAAGACGGGCAGCAGCGTTTTGGACAAGTTGGAGGCGACTGAGCGAAGACTGGGAGACGCCAACATAAAGTGCATTGCAATAGTCCAATCTAGAACTGATTACTGCAACGCATGGATGGCTTTCTCGAGGTCGTGGCAGTTTAAAAACATTTTGACTGTGTGAATGTGTGTGGCAATAGTTTAACATAGGGATCCTCTCAATGAATTATCCCTTGTATCTCTCAGTACGTTTACATGCAGAGCTTAATCGAGCTATGCTCAAAATTCGATTTTGGCGTCAAGTCGGACTTCTGCCCTTGTCTCAATATACATGCAACTGAGAAAATCGAATAACTGACGGGTCCATCGCCCCCTCATGCGCCGTCACCCGTTGTTTCAGCAGGTTAATGCGCCGCCTGTCCTGTTGACTTCTCTGTCACCTCGTAAAAAAACTGAATATAAACAACTTAGTAAGCTTAATAATAAATTCTCAACTGCAGTTCCCGACCAGACGCGTCAGTCTGGGCTGGATGCGCGCTGAGAATAGGATACGGGCTTCCTTTTTCCTCTCTCTCTCTCTCTCTCTCTCTCTCTCTCTCTCTCTCTCTCTCTCTCTCTCTCTAATAAAACAATCTGGCTGGTTGCGCTGTGTATGTGTGAAATGCATTGAATCGGCGCTGAGGGTGGGTTTTTTCCTTTACTTTGCGGGGTTCAGGCGGCTTCTCTGCTCCACTTGGTGCCGTCTCTACTGTTGTGAAGCATGCGCACATGCATTGTCCAGTTATACTCCGACTAAGGCGTATACATGATGGAGAAAATCGAATTCCAATCGCATTATCTGGGTGTCTTAATCGGAGTTCTCAACTCCGATTTCAGTCGGACTAAGGTGTTTACCTGCACCTCAGTTGTCCAGTTATAGTCGGATTAAGGCAATAATTCGGTTTTTTCAAGTGTCATGTAAACGTACTGATTGACAAACTGATGATCCCCCATTCCCTCTGTATTTTCCCATATCAAATTGTCGTATATCAGTACCTCTTTGATGGTTTACTTGTACAATAATCATCGTAGGTTGCCATTGAGTTTTCACTGTACACCCCACATAAAAAAACACAACATTACCATTGCTACTTCATTATAAATGTTTGTATTAAGTTTTGATTGAAGTTTTGAGCTTTTGAGGTTAATCCATCCTCTAGAAGAATTATCCCTTGTATCTCAGACAAACTGATGACCCCCCAGCTCCTCTTTCATTTTCCCATACATGTTTTATTGTTGATCCATAAATGTCATAACTGAAATATTCCCTTAAGTATCATGATAGGTTGCCATTGAGTTTTCACAGTAACTAACCCTAACCCCATGTTTAAAAACAAAACTACAATTACAACTTTACCAGTGCTACTTAAGTTGAAATACGTGTGTTTGCATGTGTTTGTGTGTGTGTGTGTGTGTGTGTTATGTGTATTAATAGTTACAAATGTTTGTATTAAATTTAGATTTGAAATGTATCTTAAAACTTAGCAATTTCTCTCATTTCTGCTTATCCACCCATGCTGGAATGTGTATGTCGCTCCGTACCAACCAACAGTGGACCCCTGTCATTCCATATAAACCAAGTGTGGACCTTTTTCTGTAATGTAAAACAGTAAATAAAATACATCCTCATAAATACAGATTCATGATGCAAGTACATTAAAATGACCTAAAACCCTGAGTTTTAATTCAAATATTTTTCCTATAACAACAATGCAGTCAAGGAGTATAAAACTCTTGTAGGGGAAAATTAGTAGACTGTAAAATTAATTACAACATTATTGGAGCTACTTTATTAGAAATGTTCACTTCTTCACATCACTTTTGCTTATTTCTTTCTTATTCATACATGATGGAGTGTGTATTTCACTCCATGCTAACTAAGTGGGCACTTGTATCATTATGCACCAACCAACAGTGGACCCCTGTCATTCCATATAAACCAAGTGTGGACCTTTTTCTAAAACGTAAATCAACGAATAATTCCTATACAGATTTATGACGCAAATACATTAAAATTAATTGAAATCACATGCATTTAAAAAGTAAAAGTCTGACCATAGGTGGCCCCAACAGGGCTTCATCTATATGAGATGTACATGGCCAAAAAGTAACTTTTTGTGGCTCTGAGCCATCAGGCCATGTCAAACTGTGAGTAGTTTAAGTATTTTCCCGTGACAACAATGCAGTTAAGTAGTATAAAACACCAGTACAGTGAAAAATTAATAGACTGTAGAAATGTGTCTGGCAATAGTTTAACATAGGGACTTTGTGAGATTAATCCTCTCAATGAATTATCCCTTGTATCTCTGACAAACTGATGATCTCCCAAACCCTCTGTATTTTACCCAAAGATAACAAATTGCCTTGCCAATACTTTAATATCAGTTACTCTTTGATGGTTTACTTCTACATAATATATCATCATAGGTTGCCATTGAGTTTTCTGTAATATAAAACAGTAAATAAAATACATCCTTATGAATACAGATTTATGATGCAAGTACATTAAGATTACCCTAAATCCTAAAACCCTCTATTAAAAAATGAATAGACTGTAGAAATGTGTGTTTCAGTAGTACACCCTATATTTAAAAATTAATTACAACATTATTGGTGCTACTTTATTAGAAATGTTCACTTCTTCACATCACTTTTGCTTATTTCTTTCTTATTCATACATGATGGAGTGTGTATGTCACTCCATGCTAACTAAGTGGGATCGTGTGTCATTATGCATCAACCAACAGTGGACCCCTGTCATTCCATATAAACCAAGTGTGGACCTTTTTCTGCAATGTAAGTCAACTAATAATTCCTATACAGATTGAGAACACATGTATATTGTAAAATTGAAACCTTGTGCTTAAAAAAACTGGACAAGCAACAATAGCAAGGTCAATTATTTTTAATGTTTAATCAGAATTCAACAGAAATTATCTAAATGACCATTTTATTTAAAATTTTGTTATGGGTGATCAATTTTTTCAATATTTTAAAATTTCTATTATACCTAATACAGTGTTGAGTTTAAACTTAAGACATCCATGAAAACGGAACCTTTATATTTTGTTACAAAGAATAACAAATTATGTTTCAAGGTACTGGTTTGTTCACTAAGGAGCCTGTTTGATAGCCTCTCTACAGTCTGAAAGGCTGCCGGGGCTGCAAGTCGTTCACACTATGGAGGAGTGTAAGAAACGACGTGTGTGAATGAGTCGTTAAAACCCCTGCTCCAGCCTGCCGGGGCAGTGCTGAATATGGTATTTTACACACACACACACTCAGGTCCCCTCTTGGCTAAAGTTAAAAAAATTAACCAGAAGGTTTTTCACATGATTTTAAGTTGATTTAAAGCATGTCCAACAGGGGACCTAAAAAAAGTCCCCTGTTGGCTGCTCGGTCCCCTGTTGGTGAATGTGTAACGACGCTGATGTCCCCTCTTAGATAGGAACAACAGTGCACACACACACACACACACACACACACACACACAGCTGTTAGTGCTAAGACTGTGGTAGTAAATTACCACATCATAAATCTGTTGTTTCTACTACAAGTGGGCCAAACGCCATGTTCTGCAACTCGCACATGTCACCATAGTCACCATATGCAAAAAAGGTAATAAAACATACACACAAACATGAACACACACACACACACACACACACACACACACACACACACAGTACAATCAAATAAGCAAACTCATATTGCATACAGTAGAGGTGTCACAACTGGCTTTTCCTGGAATTTAGGCAGTGAAGCTGTACGACCATCTGCCAACCTGCCACTGTAATGAACCAATTTCAAATGGTCACAGTTGGTCACAATCAAATGCCATAAGAGTAAATCAAATGCCTCTCTGTGATTAGAGAGAGGGTTGATCGCACCCTCTGCACCTCTGAGCAGATGTCAGCTTCTCTTGGTTTTACAGCGGCTCTAACACAGAGGCTCAAACTGGATAAAAGAGTCACATTAGTACTCACAAGTAACACTAAGCAAGTCAAACGGTTATTTTTGGTAGCTGGCACACAGTGTGTTTTGTATATATCTTAATCAATTCAGTGGTTTAATTTTACATAAAATGAAGTGACTAATTTAGGACTTTAATTGTGACTCACAATGTGCAGAACAATTGGCCAATTCATTTCAATTTCATTTTGCAATTCAGTTTAAAGAGACCCCGAGGAGTTTTCTTTTGGTTATAAAAGAGTCTCATATTAATGTGGATTAATCTACGTTACCCACACTTGTTAATGGGTCCATTTTCGATAAATATATCGCTTTGTCTTTATAGTTATTTTGATATTTTTATGTAGTAGTTGACTTGCCCAGCATTTCCTATAGTTTCGGTTTCCTGGACGCTGCCCGGGGGGTCATGGGAATAACGCCACCGGATCGCTAGTTGGCATCGTTTACGGTCGGAACTAAGACGGTATCTGATCGTCTTTGAACCTCCGACTTTCATTCTTGATCGATGAAAACATTCTCGGCAAATGCTTTCGCTTTCGTCCGTCTTGCGCCGGTCCAAGAATTTCACTGTGCGCGCAGAGGCTCATGGGAAATTTAGTGTGAAAACACTTTGCATTCCGAAACTCCTCATAGTCCCTTTAATATAATTTCTATTTCTTTTCAAGAATAATTTCACCAAATCTGCTATTCAATTACATACGTTTATTATAACTGTATTCATCTCAAAACAGAATCCAAAACTCATCTGATCACACAACAGCCCTTTAACTGATTAGAAATAGTATCTGTTTCTGTGTCATTTAAGACGGTGAGATCAGTATGGTCTCTAATTGCTAGTCTGCAAAATTAAGTTAAAGCAGTTTTACATCAGTGGAAGTTATCACTTAAATTGATGCAACTTGATACCTGTGGTGGTCCAGCAAACAAGGAAGAGAATATACATCACATATTTTTCATCCATCTCTGCCTTGTGCAATTCAGTAGCAGCAGCCTGACAGAGTAGGGGATGAACGTACTATTGACCGCACTAATGTCAAGAAATGCTCAGGCAGTCTGTGAGCTGGTTTAAGTGTGGCCCATTGCCATATTGATTAGTTTACAAAAGCTGCATGCTCAGGGTTTGTGGTGTATTTGCGTATGAGTTTTCCCCGCCATACACCACCAAGTGCTGGACAGCTACGGTGCAGATGGGACGCTGCGGAGATCGTCAGGATGAAAGGATGTGACAGGAAGAGAAAAGAGAGATTGAGAGAGCGGCAGTGGAAGTGAAAAGAGATAGAAAACCAAAGTAGAAAAGAAAGAATTTTGAACAAGGGCCAGATGTAGAATTAAAATTCCCTGTTTTAGTGTTTAGTATGCTGGACACATCGCGGATCACTCATCACTATCCAACTGGCTTGGCACTCAGGGCAGCTCTCCCTCCCTCCCCTCTCTCTCTCTCCCTCTCTCTCTCAGTCTTTGATGCCAGCTGAGCAGGAGAAAGGGATGGGGCATGAGGAGGGGGTTGGGAGGAAGCACACAGTGCAGATGTTAGGTGGGAAGAAGAGCTGACATGCTCTGCAAAATGTTTCACAATGTTTAACCCTGTTTGCTCATATGGAAGGGGAGCTTGTTGTGCAAAGGCTTGCAGAACAGGAAGTGGTGCATTACTTAGCAGATGAGGAGCAACACAGACTCATCAGTCAAAAGCTTTTTGGGTTTTTGAGGTGATTTGGGCTTTTAGCTTATATAAACTTGACAGCATACAGATGCAACATGAATATTGGAGGAGCACATGCTGGCAAAACATGGAGGTTTCTTATTTGCCTTAAAGTCTCACATTTTTTGGCATTTTTGGATCTGAAAAAGCTGAACTTAATTTGCAAAAGTATTGAAAAGAAGGAGCCACAAGCATGGAGACAACCAGCTGTTATTATCTGTATTTCTTGCATGAACAGTCAGGAAGGGCAGCTGCACTTCATGGTGCACAGCTCTTGATTTTCCACTAATCACGTCGGTTACACACTCAGCAGCATCTAATTAATACTCGGAGGCTCCCAGATTCCCCAATGTCCCCCCATCATCAACATGATATAATGTAGTTGCCATGACCAAGAGGGCTAATTATTCAATTCCAATCAACAAGTTGTTGACATGGCAATAAAGTATTGAAACTTGAAACTTGAAACTAATTAGACAATTAACTGATGAAATTAGTTCTTTAATTTGTAAATATTCAATTTTAATTCACTATTTAACCAACCTGTTTTCCACAGACTTGGTGGTCCTCTCTGTACTCTCTCTTTTGTCTCTCAGTCCTGCCTTCACATGAACGTGTGAAATCACAGTTCTGTAAAATCCTCTTTAATGTGTTTAGGTGCTCGATGCAGTTACAGTCACACATGTTGTGAACACTGTGAGGCCGATTCTGTCTTGTTCTGTGTGAGACAGACGATCTGAAGTGATGAGCACAAACAAACTCCAAACAAATCCTGAGAAAAACCTGATTATGCGCTCTTCATACAGCACACATTCACCCCTGGATGAACTCTAAAGTTCCTGTGCTGAGGAACTTTACAGGTGTGTGGTAATATAAGGCCTTGCTAAAGGGCATCTGAATAGGTGATGCTGTGATAAACATCCTTCACACCTGTGTTTATGACTCAAATGATCTGCAGTCTATTTCTTCTTCTTCTTAATGTGATATAGTCTTAGCCTATTATTTCCCAATCAGCCGAAAAAGAAATTCAAATACTAGAGGAGTGAATAAATTACATTAAGTTTAGATTTCCAGAGGGAGCATGGGACAGCCCAGTGGAGTTGAGTGGTGCTAATCAGCAGAGCAAGAGACAAGATAAGATGGCATCTTGTCCTCACCTGACAACTATTATTATTATGTCCCTGAAAGAAAGCTGTGGGTGTAATCACAGCCTGACAGCACCCATGCGTGCATATATATATGTGTGCATGTGCTTAAGGACGAGAGCACACAACAAGGTAAAGTGAAAGAGAGAGTGATTTGCCAAAGGACGCAGACACCTGTTACTGCTCACTCTACCAAAGTTGATTTTTCTGACAGACTGAAATTCCAATTAGCACACAGGGGAATGCAACTATTGGTAAAACAATCCAATTATTGTTTGGAGCAGATGTTCTTTCAAGAAAACAATTCGCAGCCAGAGACGGTTTAGTCATTAGAGATGTGGCCTCTGGAGCATCAACAATATATGGTTAAAGTGAACGTCCCTAAATCCCTGCATGCTCCCGCTCTCCATTTCCTCATTTCTAACTGTTTTACTCACTTCTTCTCTTGCTTCTTGTACTTTTCTCTCTCTTTTTTTATTGTCAATACAAAGACAACAAAACAACATGACACAAAAACATGAGCCATCACTGATGATGTATCATGTCTCCCTCTGCTCCACTAAATATTGATATATTCATGAGTTCTATCAACATGAGCTCTTTCTAATATATTCTCTCTATAACTTCCATCTTCTTTTGGAATCTTTTCATCTTGGCAAGTGGCAAGACTGAACAATATGTGGAAATGTATTTCTTATTAAGATAGAAGTCTCTGTCGTCCTTCCTCAGTGAACAAACGCAGAATCCATAGAAGACATTTTAAATGCTCCTACCTTCCTCCACACCTTTTTTCTCTGCCATGTGCAATACAATTCCAATTAAACACTTATTTGTAAGGGCTACAAGATGCTCTCTAATCTAGTCTAGCCTGAATTGCCATATTGTTTTCCACTGCATAATTCATTAACAGTGTGTGTCTGTTGGCAATTATCCATATGGGAGTGTGTTTAGTCAATAACAAATGACTACTTTTTCCTTTCCAACATCATGTTCAGTTCTGTCAGAGGCTGGGGTATAGTGTTAGTTACTTCTGATCAAAGACACATATCAGTTAAAGAGTTTTCTGTTTCTGTAAGTTGACACACAACCTGTACAGCTGCATCAATCTCTCTCAATCTATTTAGGTAGGAAGGGATTACGGTTCTGGCACAGGAGGATGACATCCTCGTTGTGTTTGGCTCAGCTGACATCTCACCAAGGAAGCTGCCGTCACAGCAGCAGAACTACATTCAGGGCCGTTGCATAGGGGAGAAAGGTGATGACAATTCTAGGGGCCCACAGCCCAGTGGGGCCCACAAAACCCCCCAGGAAACTGATTTTTAAAAAAACTAAATTCCTCTTATACACAGTCAATCAAAAAAAGTGGCGATGAAAAGTCAGGGGGTGAGGGCCCACTTCAGTATTTTTTCAGGGGCCCAGAATTCCTAGCAACGGCCCTGACTACATTAGGTAGAATGATATTGTGAACCCTTTGAAACGACCTGATTTTCTCCACTAATTGTTCATGAAACATGATCTGATCTTCATTTAAGTTGCAAGTATGGAGAAAAAAAAACTCAAAACAATTATAACTGTTCCTGGTTTGATTGAACGCCACCATTAGATAACATAATAACAGAACTAATGGAACCCTTGGATTTAATAGCTGTGCTGGCACAAAGAACTTCCTTGTAGTAGCTGCTGATCAGACCTGGGTGATGTTCTGGAGGATTTATGGACCATTGTTCTTGCAGAACTGCTTCAGCTCAGCGATGCTCTTAAGGCTGTTTGGTGTGAGCTGCTCTCCTCAGGTCATTCCCCAACATCCCTGCAGGATTATGTTCTGGGCTCTGAGGGGGATTTTCTTTGAAGTCATTGCGTGGTAGATTTACCTCAATGCTGGGGGTCAGTGTCCTGCTTCTACTGAGCTTCAGCAGGTCGACAACCATCCTGACAATATCCTATAGGATACCTCAGTAAACCTGGGAATTGATTGTCATTTTGGTGATGTTGAGTTGTCCAAATCACGATGCTCCCTCCTCCTTATGTGATTTTGGTATACAGTGCACTTTTTTTTCTTTCTTTTTTTTACAGCATGCTGCATATTCCTACAACAATTCAACCTGTAGTCCATAATAGTTCCGACATAGTGTTGAGGAGAGTAAATGTGATATTTAACCCTATGGCATGCTGTGATATTTTTTTCCTTCTTTTTTGGAGGGCAGTGGCTTCCTTCAGGGAAGCTCTGTCAGGGTCACCTTGCTTCATGATTTGCATATGATAGACTCATGATCAGAGACATTATTGCGCTCCAGTGATTCTTTTTAGCCCTCAGCTATTCCTCTGAGCTCTTTTTTTTTTTTTTTTTTACCTGAGTTTTATTCTGAGTTGTGCTTTTGGAGTTTTCTTAGCTGGACTCCCACTTCTAGGGAGAATATCCACCGGTCTAAATCGTTTCCATTTATAGACTCTGACTGTGGCCTGATGTAAACCTTCATGCAAATCTATAACTCTGAATTCTAAGTTGTCTGAGATGAGATCTCTGTTGTATGAGGCATCAACAGATGCAACTGACACAAAATGTTTATGAGTGTTTTGTTTTTTTCCAGGAGTCAAATTAGCTCTAACTGACACCTCCAATCTGCTTTCACTGATTGGACTCTGGAGTTGATAACTCCTGACACCAATTAGCTTTTATTATTGCCATTAGCCTCAGGGTTCAGATACTCACTAGACTGAATACTTCAGCATTGTTTTCATTATAGGCAAGAACAACACTGCTTTGTGTGTTGTTTTTCTAAATAGTCTGTTTTTGTTCATAATTTCTAACTCAGATGAAGATCTGACCACATTTTAAGACAGATTTCTATATAAATGCAGGTAATTCCAAAGGGTTCACTTACTTTCTTTCCTGGCGCTATATGTACTTAAATCACTGAAAAAACAATTTGAAGATGCTTGCAGCTGTTCAGAGAAGTGGAACTAATCTAGCTCTCTAGTAAGAGGCAAAGTGCAATAACAAGATATCTTGAGAATAAACAGCAGAAGGAGAAGAGGAATTCAGCAATAATTCTAAACACAGAGGATAAAATAGTATCATCTGGATGCTTGTTTAGTTTAAGAAGCTTTTGCATTCAATCTAGACATGTATTTATTTCAGTATTACATTTATAGTCACTTTTGTATGTCTAACATCTTTTCTGTTGATTTTGAATGTATGCATATGTGCAATATGACAGTACAAGAAAGCTGTATAGACCGCTGAGGTGAACATCCACAGTCTGGTTACACGTGTCAGAGCACAGGAAATGTGTGTCAGAGCGGTGGATGACAGATAACTAGTCTGACAAGGAGGAGGTCTGGAACAGGGTTTGGTTATCGATCTGGATGCTGTACTTTAATGGCTTTGCTGTCTCTATTTAACCCGCCTGTCACATGACAGACATGCACACACACTGCACACAGACACACACACCCATAGTCACAGGCAGAAAGAAACTATTTCTATCCATCTTGGATGTTGTGAGGAAGTGATCAGGGTCCCATCTCTCTCCACCGAAGTTGCCATCAGGTTTTCTAATTACCTGATAAAGGTTCTAACAGGATTTCCTTCAGGGAGTAACAACGGCTCTGATTGGCTAGACAGCTCTGGCGGGCACACTGGGCCACGGGAGGTCAGAGGTGTCAGCGTTGTCAGAAACAAAGAGGTGGTGGTGGTGCGGTGGGGGGGTTAAGATATGCTACAGACACACACACAGTCACTAGCTGCGTTTCCATTACAGATTTTCGCAAAATAAAAGCGATATTTCTGAAACTTCGAAAAAGTGCAATTGCTATTTGCGGGTGTTTCCATTGAAAGGTATTTTGCGAATGAGCCGTAATGCGTCTTGCGTTTCTATGGTGACGGCACAGCGATCTCAGCTGCCTACAGCTGTTGCTGTTATTGTTTTTAACAAAGACAAAAACAGCGCTTGATTGCTGAAAGGCAAAGCCCGTGTGGCGCTGCAGCGGCCACAAATAAGGACGCACTCACACGGGCCAGTTGTACCGTGCTGAAGCTCTAATGCCCCCTCCCCTCTCCCCCGTTGGCCCGCACTCACACCACCTCGAACCCAAGCTGATCAAGCACGGCCTCCGTTGATATAGAGAGGGACTATTTGTTTACCAACACGGCGGATGTGCGCTTTAACTTGACTGCAGAAAGAACGGAGCCTTTTAAACACCAGCGGTGATGAGGCGCTGACAACAATATAGGTGGTTGTGTGTCCACACACCCGTACTGGTTTATGTGACTTAAGGTGACATTTCGGCACAGGAGGGAGTGGGAGCGTGGATGCGAGCCAATCTTCTTCAACCATGCACGGAAAAGGGGAACGATAGGAAAGGTTTTTCTAATTTATTGAGAAACAATGCCCAGGTCAGCAATGCATGACAATAAACATGTGGTTCATTTGTCCCCTCAAGTTACATAAACCAACACAGCGTGGACACACACAACTCCGGTGACGCCGGTGACGTGTAGAAAAGCGAAAAAAGTGTTTCCATTACACTTTTGCGATACACGTTTGTATCGATACGTCTCAAAAACCACCTCATGAGAGCGCAAAAACTTTTTTGCGATATTTGAGAGTTTTTTCGAAATGTAGGTGTTTCCATTACCAGTTTTTAATTTCGATATTTAGGTTTTGCGCATTTCAAGGGGTAATGGAAACGCACCTTCTGAGACTGGAGACAGATGGCTCTCATGGGATCGTGTTACACAGTGGGGTGAGCAGAGGCAGTGTGTGTGTGTTATTAAGCTGCAGGAGAGAGACATCCATGAATGATCAGACAAATGATGCTTGTTCCTGTGTGTGTCTTCCTGTTTGTATTGATTCCTTCTTTTTTTATTTGTGGGGACCCTGAGGAAAGTAGGGACATTTACACTTGTCCTCCCTCCATCAAAAGTAAGCCCTTCACCTTAGGGTTAAAAAACAAACGATCAGAATTGGGTTATGCTTGGAAATGTGATGGTCAGGGTAAGAAGGTGCTACATTATACCCAAATCCTCACAAGCAGATGTGTATGTGGTGGTTTTCACCCTTTGTGCACATGTGTTCTTCCTATGTGTTTACTCAGTACTTATCACCTGTGTGTGCCTGTATGTAGGTAGTCTGGGGCCGTTTTCTCGCTGTTTTGGTAAGCAACTGGAACCAGGGCGAGAGAGACAGGCCTTTCCGTCAAAATAAAAGCACCAAGCTAATAAAATGTGGTGAAACTATTTAATTTAAAGTATATAATTTACAAGAAAATCCCAGAGCCATTAAGTATAACCTTTTTCTTTGATTGTATTTAATTGTATTGTCTATTTTATAAGTTTTATGTTCATGAACACTTTTACTTTGGTGAATTTGGTGATTTCCTGATCCAGGATACCAGGCTCTTCTCCACTCTGTATAAAGAGCCTGGTGACACGAGGCTAATATCTAGGTAAATGTGTGTATGTGTGTGTTCTAAACATATTTTTGACTATGGCTATTTCTGTGCATGCCTCCACTTGTTCATGCGTACATGTGTACATCTTCCTCTGCATTTATGTGTGGAAATGTGCAGGTATGTATGACTGTGTAAACTTGTGTGTCTATTTTTGTTTGTAGGTATGTTGCTATATATGTGTGTTTGTGTGTGCCTGCGCATGTGTTTGTGTGTCTTAGCAGGCCCCCATGTGGCAGGTCCACTGTCTGTCAGAGTGATACAAGTTGACAGCATGGTCTTCTTCAATGAGCTCATTGGAGCTCAGCCAACAACCTGCTCTCTCCCTCATTTACTGCTTCCTCTTCTCTGCCCCCTTTTCTCTCTCTCTCTTCTCCTTTCCCTCATGTAAACCTCGCTCTCCTTCCTGTGGCTCAATCTCTCCCCTTGTCATTTATATTCTCTTTCTTCCCTCTTTCTCTCTCTCTCTCTCTCTCCCCCCTTAACCTCCCACTTACCTTTTGAAAGGTATTCTTCCCGAGTATAATGAGCGTGTAAACACAGGAGGAAGAAAAGCGCTTAGTTTTCGTTTCCTAACTCTGTCACACAATGTCAACACATCTGAAGTGATTGTTCCATCAACAGCAGCTGATACCTGAGACCAACTAAACACTGGAACATCCCACTGGGGATAAGACTTTGAAAAACAAGCAAATGGCACATGAATTATACAGATGAGAACTGTCAAATGCTGCATAGGCAAACACGGGGAAAGAAAGTCCGGGCAGTGACTGAGAAGTGGATTAAACACGGTTTTGTTCTGCAAATAATAAAACGTGGCAGTAAAATCTTTGAATAATAGAATGGAAGACACTCGAATGAATGAAAGACATTTTTACTGTTTCATTCATTTCAGTCTGCTTAGTTGGCATAGTTTTAGAAAGTATCAAAAAACAGATCCGTAGTATTTCATGGCCTATTTAAAGAATACAATTTGTGAGTATTAGAAATCTATCATCTACGTTCAAATTTATTTGTACACTGCAGAATGTATTTGTGAACAGAAGAAACTACCCTAAAATGATCACTCACATTTGTAAATCATGCTTTTCTTTGTAGATGTAACACATTTGTCTCTATCATTAAGACTTTTTAGACTTTTTCCTTTTCATTCATGTGCTATGAAAACAAACATGGCCACTCTGGGCAGGATAACAAATCACATGGTGTGTTTAAATGAACGTAACCATTGTGGGAAAATGAATGCCATGTGAATGGAGCAGACATTTGATTCTCCCGGGTAGGTTAGGTAATTTTGCTCGGTTCACATGCCTGGGAGATGTGGGTGATAAAAATGTAGGCCATGTTCCTCGGTAACTAGACTCATCTTTCCAGAGGGTATTTAAGCCAGCCCCCGAATCACAGGACACAGTTAGCAATAGACGTCACATTCCCATGAGAGTCCATGAAATAATCATGTGACGCACACCACTGGGAGGCTTGTTAATTATGTGTAGCCTGCTACACATAAAATAAGCCAATAGCCTTGATAGAACATATACTTGTCGCTGACATTGCACCTGCACATCTGATGAGCTTGCAGATTCCTGTTCTCCTAATGACTTTTCTTTCATTGGGTTTTGTTAGGTCTGATCTTCTGTTTGAGCTTCTAACAATTTTTAAATCCATGTCCACTAACATGCTACTAATGTCAATATATAGTAATAATATGAATGTGGCTGAAAGTCAGTGAGTTCTTATTTAATTCTTATTCTTACAAAATTCTGCACCTGTGTGCTATAATACAATATTTCACACTGTGTTTAATTTTCTTTATGTTTATCTGTAGAGTTTGTAGAATTTGTGCTGATGCAGTGAGCACACAGAGGGAATGCTTTGTTGTGCAAGCCCCCTTCCTGATATTGATCGATCCAATCAAAATGATTAACTAAGAGAGCGAGTGAGTGAGAGAGAGAGAGGGGGGGGGGGGGGCATTGGGAGGGTTGAGGGATGACAGGGAGAGCAAAAATGGCAAATTAGGGATGGAATGATGGGGACAGATGAGGGGGAAAAGAAGATGTCGAAGTAAGGGAATGACGGAAGAAGAAAAAGGGGGACGTGAGTGGGCTTAGAGGAGGGTAGAGGGAGGAGACACAGTGCTGACAGTGTCTGAATCATCATTGTTGTCTAAGTCCAGGCTTGATCTCTGTGTGTGTGTCTGCCTATGTGTTCATGTGTGCATTAGAAAGACAGAAATTTGGTCAAAGTGGAACCACAAATCTGAATAATGATGATCTCTGTATATTTTTGTTGTATGCAAACTAGATACTCCAAGTGCATGCATGGGTCCTAGGAAAATAAGATGTTAAACAAGAACAGAAATGGCTTCATCACAGTGATACAAAACCACTTGTGCAATTGTTTGAGAAACCCAACTTCTGCCTTGAAATGCCATCATACAAGCTTCCAAATGTAGCTAATGACTACTCCTGCTCCTGTATCCACAAAACTCAACAATTTGTCTTCTTTGTCACCAATCTGCTGCACGTAAGCAAACCTCTGAGCAATTCTTCCATCACAGAAAATTTAAGCCTGCCCTCTGTTATTCCTGTGGACCTCTATACCTTTAAATTCAATTTATTTTCTTTCTGTTTCCCAACCTGCATGCCTGATAAGTGATATTTAGTCCCAAAACTGCATTTCAATGCCAGTCTGAGCGGAGAAGTGAGCTGAATGAAGGCTGACTTTTTCAACGGACCAGGTGAACTCTGTGACCTTACATCTCTGTCACTGTCTGGGTCACAAAATTTAACTACGTTGTGAGTTAACTGCAAATTACTTCAGCAACGCTTTTAGTGACAGTGCTACCAGACTCATGTGTAGCAGGTGTAATATTTACAATGTCCATCAGTTTTGTTGTACTTGTAGTTAGGACTCAATACATACCTTTACACGGGACCTGTTGCAAAAGTTGTCATTAATTGTACAAGTATTAGACATACAAAGCATGTATGTAAACGAAAAATCTAATAAAAAGATTTATAATATTATGTATAAAAAAAGGTCTGCCTCTTTGCTCTGTATAGTCGCTCAATATCCATTTGTGTTTGTATGCAAGTTCCTCACATATCCCTGCATATCCTTTATTACCTCAGGGCAGTACATCAACTTGTACATATCTGCTGTTATGACTGTAGTTTATGAGTTGACAGTAGATGCAGGTACAGACAAGAGTGACAGATTTGATTGATGAATATAAATAGTGTCACAAAAACCTCGTATTTGTCGACAGGCAGCCATGAAAGCCACACGCACACACTGATCTCCAGCCAGCGTAACCCAAGAGCTAGCTGCTAACCATGACATTCTTGTCTTATGCCTAACCCTGACCTTGACTTAACCTCATAATTTCCAATGAGGTTTATACCAGAATAAGAAATCTCTCAGAGGTAACAAAGGCGCACATACACACACAAAAACAGGGAGATAGAGAGCAAAAACCTAATGTTATATAAAAAAGATGTATAAATACTGTATAAGCTCTCTGTGAAGCCCCACAGGGTGTCTCAGTGTGTCATTTTTGATGATACTGTAATACAGTCATGAGCCATTTGCTGGTAACTATATTTTATGAACCAAAATTTGGCTGTTAGATTTAAAATGGCTCCTACATTTCAGAGTCATTCCCCGAGGTGTGTGACATGCTTTAATATGGCCCTGTCCCAATATCCGCACTTCCGCCCTTGTGCCCCTCAAATGCGCGTTCACGCTGAGGGTGGAAGACCGTAGGGTGTCCCAATTCTCTAATGTGGTTCATCAAGGGTGCTGTATTGCGCCCTTCATGCACCCCTCCCTGAAGTGGCCATCAGACCGCACTTCGCTGAAGGCAGTTTCCCATAATTCATATCGTGTCGTGACGTTTCGAACGGCAAAGCGTCTGTTGCCTTGGAGATCTGAAGCCGGTGAGATCTGAAGCCGAGAGTAGCGGAGCGATGGAAAAGAAAATGCTTGTAAAGTGTAAGTATAAAGTGTTTTCGATCAGAATTGGCATCTATAAATATATGTAAAACGTATTTCCTCAAGTGTAAACTGGTATTCAATACAGAACCGGGTTTTGTCAGCCTTTTCTCTGTTATTGTTTTGTAAAACGGATGTATTGTATCATAAAATGTTGCGTTTTTTTTCCACCTCCGCTGTTATTTCCTCTTAATCCATCATGTCCTGTCAGCTTTTAGGACCGCTGATGTCTTATGTCTTGTGGCTTGTGCCGTAGACTTTTAACAAAGTGGTTATTGATTATTTTTTACGATCGGAAGTTTGTCCGTTGTGTTTAACGTTAAACACGTTAAGGAGGCTCTGTCCGTTAGAAATGGAAAATGGAATAAAAACATAAAATAGATCTAAAGGAAGATGCCTTTTTTTCCCGTCAATCCGTCACATATTATGCATTATCTCACTCACGAAGGGGGACTAGATGCAGGGGGAGGTTAAGTGCAAACAAAGCTTATCAGAAGAGAGAGAGAGAGAGAGAGAGATGAATCATGTGAAGCTGTGGCATGCTTACACGGCATAACACACGACAAAATTAACTGTTTTGCTTTTATTTTCACATAGGGACCGACGAGATGACCTTTAACTTTATAAAGTTCAGGGCAGAGAATGACAGGCTCTTCACAGGGCACAGAAACGCCTCTACCCAGGGATATGAGTTAATATGAACATCAGCTTCAAGGCATGTTCATAAGAAAATAAATTTACAGTACAATTAGTGAACAGTATATAGAAACATTAGTTAATATAGCAATAAGACAATTTTCATTTAGCATAGAAAGAAAATAATATTCCTTACTGAACCATAAGCTTCAAGGCATGTTAACAAGAAAATAAATTAACAGTATAGTTACATAGACACATGGCAATAAATAGTTAAGCTATGGTTTTTACGTTCTAGTGTAGTCATGTTCATGAAGTTGTTCCTGAACGTGAATGGGTGCGGACACATGAGCAGCGATCCTCGCCCGCAGCAGGTTGCCATTTGTCTCCTGTCCAGGATCTGCTGCTGGTGGTAGTGGTGGTGGTGGGGGGGCATCATCAGCTGGCTCTGGTTCCAGTACATCACCATGAGTCAGACACACATTGTGCAAGAAAGCACAGGCAGTGACCACCTCTGTGCAAAAGCCAACTTTCACCTCCAAGGCTTTGAACAGCGTTGCCCTCCAGCGTGCTTTCATCATGCCAAATGCTCTTTCCACAATGGAACGAGCACGTGAATGACAGTGATTGAACCGCTCTTCGACCCTTCCCTGAAGTGGGTGTTTGAAGGGTGTGATGATTGTTATGGGAGACTGTATGCATGGATATCCTCCATCACCGAGGAGAACAAAACCAGGTGGGGGGTACTCAGCATTCACATACAGTGGGCTGTTCTTCAGTACACGGGTGTCATGAACCGAACCGGGGAAACCAACAAAGATATTAAGAAAGCGTCCACTGGAGTCACAGACAGCTTGCATTTGTATAGAGTAGAACTGCTTGTAGTTAAAGTAGTCTTCCTTGCCATGATTGGGTGGTTTGATGCGTATGTGACATCCGTCAATTGCTCCTACAGCCTTCTCAAATGCAGCATGGCGAGCTAAGCGTCCAAATCTCTGGCCAGTTTCCTCAAGTTCATCATGATTTGGATAATGAATTACTTTTTCTGTAATGTCCATGATTTTCCTGGCGATTCTATGTACAACACGGCATACGGTGGACTTTGGCACAGAGAAAGCTCGGGAGGTGACTCTGTAGGACAGTCCGTGGGCAATCCAATACACAAATATAAGAACCTCTAAATGATATCCCCAGCCATGGTCCTGGTCCCTGCGGAGAACATCCATCAGGCCCCTCATGGATCTTCTGGATAAGCGGTAGTCAGGTCGGAGGTCTCTCTCTACATCAAAGTAAACCTGAAGCACAGGCATGGTGCGATTCAGCCTGGCATATCTGATCATTCTTCCAACCTTAAAAATACAAAAAACAAATTAAAAAACAGTTTTTAAAACACAGATTACAAGTATTTCTTCATTTAATTGCTCAATATATTACAGATAAGATAAGATATAGCTACTTTATTTAACCTTGAAGGGAAAACATAATAATAATAAATAATTAATAAATAAAATAAAAATAATTTGTCTGGCAGCTCAACTCATCTATCATTTGCAGTGTAAAATGAGGAATTAATTATTTTTGGTTTTAGGCAAGGCAAGACAAGGCTAGTAGCTAGGCTATATACTGTTTGTCTCAAAGGGCTTCACACAGCATCATAACAACATCCTCTGCGTTTGGCCCTCACAATCAATCATTTCATGAAAGGAAAACACCCAGTAGAGTTCACATCATCATTTTATAATTTGAATAATATCACAGTATAACGTACCCACACTCTTTTTCAATAGGAATAACGTTAACATAATTAAAAAAATATATAGTGTCTAACGTTATCCAGCCATTAATAAAAGCGCTGGCAACATGGACCGCAGTGAAAACAAATATGAGTTGAATAATGAAACAATGTATCATTCATTTTCTCAGGACTACACCCTTTTATGACCCAGTAGCTACAGTTCACATTACTTCATAATTTGAGTAATATCTCAATATATCCTCACCAAACTCCGTGTCAACAGGTTATAACGTTAACAGATTTTTTTTTTTAAATAGCGCTGGTCACATTAACAGTTAACTTTAAAAGGTAGGATACAATAAAGTTAATTTACCTGTTGATCAGGCATCAGCATCAACAGCTGGGTGAGGTGAAGATATCTTCTTCTCCTGCGACTCCTAATTCTCCTTAATAGCTCTTGGTGATGTCGCATCACCACCAAGCACTCAGCGAGCAGCGCCACTGCAGCCTCCATGTCTCACAATCGTCTCACAATGAACCAACACAGAAATGACGTAACACGTGACGTGTTAATTGAATCGGTCCCTTGCGCACTTACACCCCTATAGTCGGGGAGCCACAGGCTCAAAAGCTCAAGGAAATGGGTTGAACCTGACATCGTCCGTTATACTTTTTATTTGTGTTTTTTCTGTTAACTTTGACACTAAGGAACAATAATTGAGGGGTCTGCTCTGCCGGAAATATCGCGAAAAAAAATTGTGGCCATTTCACTGTATGCACCCTTTATTTTTCGACAGGAAATTGTAAAAAATGATTTTTTTCTTCAAATCCTCAGTGGGCTGGGTAGGCTGTCAATGAATGCATTTCAGATACACAGAACACATGTGGTGACAACATCCACTGAAAAAATAACTCTTAAAACACATTTCTACATGATTTTGTATCAATTTTATGGAAAAAAAATTAGGCGTTTTCTCACTTTTTCCCAATATTTTCATCTTTACTTCATTGGCAATCAACTATGGGTCCAGGTTATGACATCAGTCAATGTGTCATCATTTTCAGCAAACAGTATACTCATTCCAGTGAAAAAATTATAAAAATCCAACCAAAATCATTGGTTCTATGATAATTTCACTACTAGCTGGCGATCAACAGGCTCAGAGCCTCAATAGAATTTTATGCTAGGCCTACTCTCGAAATTCCAAAAGACAAACTGGATGTTTAGCATCATGGTACACTCACAAACACCAGCTGAGTATTTGAATGAGTTTGAAACAACCAACAGTTACCAGTGTTTCTAGTTTAGCTGTTAATTGAAATTCAACTCCTGTGGGAAACCCCCTAAAAAAAGTAGTTGGGGTACCTGTGACCAGACTTTCAAAAATTCCGAAATTTTTAATTTGGCCTTAAGTAACTTGTGAGGGGTCAAACTAGGGGTTTTTCACGATTCTGAGTTGATTGCAAGCATTAGCTTTTCATCCAAAACACTCCTTGGTGTAAAAACAAAACAGCCACACCCACTTTTCCTGTTCATCGGAAAGGAACAACCCCCTCCCCCCACCAATAGAATGTATTAGAAGTTATTCCTTAGCATAACACAGGTTGTCTTTAATGTCACATATACTCAATATAATATAACTTACATTCTACCCCTTTTTCTTGGTAGGACCCTCCAGGATTTTACAATGTTTTAATTGCAACTATTAACGCAAATTCAACCAGTCCTCATGTTTTCTCATCCGCCACGCAATTTATCACCACAACCTCTCTGTAAATTTGCTATCGTAGACCGCTGTGGCTAGTTATGGTCACAGGAATTAATGATGTTGTCAATAGCTGTGATTTTTTTTTTTTAAATTAATAATAATTTTTAATTATTGTTTTCATATATTAAGCTATTATGCGGATTGGGAGTGTGAGAGAGAAAAAAACACTGGGTGCACACCAGATTTCACATACCAGTAAAAGCTGAAATGCACACACACACACCCTTCTCACTGCTGGGTATACATGTAAATTAAAAAGTTGCTTTATTGGTTTCTTTTTTTTATTATTTGCCATGGTAAATAGGCCTAAATGTTGCTTAGTGGTAGTTAGTTGGTTGACAATATACAACTTTTTACGTCTGATACATTAATATTATCTACATCTTTTTTGAAGAACTTGACGTTTTTCATGCCACTACATTGATAACATGCATAAGAAACCTATTGTCAACTTAGCTTAATTGTTAGTTGGCTAACAGTAAATATCATGGCTCATTAGCCAACTCTATGTATGTGTTACACACCCCAAACTGCATCTGATGATCATTTAATTTTCTTAAATGCTCGCTGACTGCCCAATAGCTATCTAGCTATGGCTAAGGCCTATGCATGGTCTTAGAAAGGATGTGTGCAGTTGATTGATTGATTCTTTTTAATGACCACACAGCCAGGCTGGTGGAATTTGCTTCCAGTACAGCTCATTGGTACAGGTTCCTTCCAAACATTTAACTCATTGAGTGCCAACCATGTAATTTTACGTTTTTCGTTCCCATGTGTTGAGTGCCAAAAACTTAATTTTACGTGCCCTCTAGGAGCCAAAACGCGTTCTCAAGTGCCCTCATGGGAGCCAGAACATGTGCTAAAGTGCTCTCTAGGAGCCAAAACGTGTGCTAAAGTGCCCTCTAGGAGCTAAAACGTGTGCTTAAGTGCCCTCATGGGAGCCAAAACGCGTTCTCAAGTGCCCTCTAGGAGCCATAACGTGTGCTAAAGTGCCCTCTAGGAGCCAAACGCATGCTTAAGTGCCCTCTAGGAGCCAAAACACATGCTAAAGTGCCCTCTAGGAGCCAAAACGCATGCTAAAGTGCCCTTACGGCAGCCAAAACATGTGCTAAAGTGCCCTCTTGGGAGCCAAAAACGCAGACTTAAGTGCCCTCTAGGAGCCAAAACGTGTGCTAAAGTGTCCTCTAGGAACCAAAACGCATGCTGAAGTGTCCTCTTGGGAGCCAAAACGCGTGCTAAAGTGCCCTCATGGGGGCCAAAACGTGTGCTAAAGTGCCCTCATGGGGGCCAAAACGTGTGCTAAAGTGCCCTCATGGCAGCCAAAACGTGTGCTCAAGTACCCTCTAGGAGCCAAAACGTGTGCTAAAGTGCCCACTAGGAGCCAAAACGCATGCTGAAGTGTCCTCTTGGGAACCAAAACGCGTGCTAAAGTGCCCTCATGGGGGCCAAAACGTGTGCTAAAGTGCCCTCATGGCAGCCAAAACGTGTGCTAAAGTGGCCTCATGGGGGGCAAAACGTGTGCTAAAGTGCCCTCTAGGAGCCAAAACGTGTGCTAAAGTGCCCTCTTCAGTGGTGAGGATGCGCTATTATGTGCCCTTTTTTTTCCTTTTCGCCCCTGCCCTTCAAAAAGTCTGTGCACGCCACTGCTCCAGCAGCTCGGAGCCGAAACAGGAAGCTCTCAGCCGACAGTCCTGCCCGGTCTTCATCTCGAGCAACACCGTGTCCTCCCGCGGTAAAATGTGATGGTCTCTGGGCTAAAGCAGGCCGGCACCACCGACCCGTACCACAGAAGGACCGCGACCACCGGTGGGACCGGTGTTCCCACCCTGCTTTGGCCGAGAGACCATCACATTCCACGGCGAGAGGCTGTGACACGGCACGGTTCATCTGTGTTATTGTTTATTTTTAACACCATTGTAACATCACCTTATTTTAATAATAATATCTTTTTCTGGAACCACAATAAGGTTTCACCAGCTTTATCATATCTGATATATTCTCATTTTGCTTGAAGGCATCATTAATGAAAGAACGTAGTTAATATTATTTTCATTCATTATATTCATATTTTATTTTTATTGATTAGATTGTATGCTAGCTGTTCAAAATCATATTCCTGTTCTGGACATGTGTGCTGCTCATATGTCAGGAGTCAATGTTGCTCTTTACTGGATTGCCAGCCCCAGGTGTTTTACAGTTGTTCTACCTGGCATGTCACTGTTTACATTACAAAATAAAGTTTGTGTAGTGCCTGCATGGAGCTGACCTGCTGACAGATGTGTAGCTGACAGTGACTTTCCTCATCACTAAATCTATTCCACTTTCTGATCCTCCCTTACTCACACCAATGGGACTGGACAAATTTTGGGTGAATTCCAATTCCTCTCTTTTTTAACCCTCAATCTCAAAAATGTGCGCTCCTGCTAGTGCTTGTGCTGTCCTGATTCTCAGAAAAATTAAGTGCAAGTTTAAGGGCTGTATAGCCCTCAATATTGAGATTTTCCGACACCACCCTTGGGAGCAAGGGCTACCCAGAATGCAGTATTTTCTTTGTTAATAGAGATATGAATATTACGAAAACCATTGTATTATCTAAGTCTAGGGCCATTTTATGGAGTATTTACCTCATTGTTACATAACATTTATTTTCTTATTTTAGGGGTATCGGCATTTAAGGGGTGTCCCATTTCTAAGTCACAAAATAGCCCTTAAAGCTGTACAGAAAAGAAAAATGAATTTGAGCCCACTGTTGGTCCTAACATTAGTGTAATAACTCATCTATCAGACGATGTAGCCCAAACTTTGTGCAAAATTCTATTTTCGAGTAAATCTGGGATGAAAGTGTGGTAGTTTTTTTCCGCATTGGATAATGCAGACGCACGGGTTATGCGTCACGCTGCTCACGATTCATCAGCCACTGATATTGGATCCATTATCCGTCAATCAAACGTCTGAGACAACACACACACCGAGCTCGGTCTCGCCCCAAACATTGAATATCCCGCCCGCTCAATAACGACCAATCAAATTTGTTTTCCTGGCTCGGGTAAACTCGTGTGGCAACTTGTGGAAAATCGTAGAAGGAGGCGACAAACAGGACAAACACAAGCTTGAGGGTTGAGGTTGAGGGTCCTGGAGATATCTGTACAGTGCTCAACATACATCAGCACACATGTTATGAGTTTTTAACTCATAACATTAAAGTAAGGTTAATTATATTACTTAGATTACAAAATCTTTAGCACTCTATTAGTTGATGCAAAGATGTATACACCCCACAACAAAAGCTGGTACCTGACAGCACTGTGTGTTTTTTGTGTCCTCTCTTCATTTCTAGCAAACTTGTTTCAGTTTTTGCTGGTATGTGAAATCCGGTGCATGTCCAGTGTCTTTTCTCTTTCGTTCACTTGCTCCCGATCCATTACATAAATTACATTTAGCCTATTGTAATTTTTAAATAAATTTTGCGACATTGCAAAATCCTGGAGGGTCTGTATAATTTCCTACAAAGAAGAAAGGGTAGAATATAAATATTATATTGAGTATTTAGTAGTGATATGTGACAGACAACCTGTGTTATGCTAAGGAATAACTTCTAATACATTCTATTGGTGGGGGGATGGGGTTGTTCCTTTCCGATGAACAGGAAAAGTGGGTGTGGCTGTTTTGTTTTTACACCAAGGAGTGTTTTGGATGAAAAGCTAATGCTTGCAATCAACTCAGAATCG
This sequence comes from Trachurus japonicus, assembly GCF_045865225.1. Lineage (NCBI taxonomy): Eukaryota > Metazoa > Chordata > Actinopteri > Carangiformes > Carangidae > Trachurus > Trachurus japonicus. Next base: position 20,594,035 of record NC_140918.1, on the reverse strand, counting down.
TGAAAAACCCCTAGTTTGACCCCTCACAAGTTACTTAAGGCCAAATTAAAAATTTCGGAATTTTTGAAAGTCTGGTTACAGGTACCCCAACTACTCTTTTTAGGGGGTTTCCCACGGGAGTTGAATTTCAATTAACAGCTAAACTAGAAACACTGGTAACTGTTGGTTGTTTCAAACTCATTCAAATACTCAGCTGGTGTTTGTGAGTGTACCATGATGCTAAACATCCAGTTTGTCTTTTGGAATTTCGAGAGTAGGCCTAGCCTAAAATTCTATTGAGGCTCTGAGCCTGTTGATCGCCAGCTAGTAGTGAAATTATCATAGAACCAATGATTTTGGTTGGATTTTTATAATTTTTTCACTGGAATGAGTATACTGTTTGCTGAAAATGATGACACATTGACTGATGTCATAACCTGGACCCATAGTTGATTGCCAATGAAGTAAAGATGAAAATATTGGGAAAAAGTGAGAAAACGCCTAATTTTTTTTCCATAAAATTGATACAAAATCATGTAGAAATGTGTTTTAAGAGTTATTTTTTCAGTGGATGTTGTCACCACATGTGTTCTGTGTATCTGAAATGCATTCATTGACAGCCTACCCAGCCCACTGAGGATTTGAAGAAAAAAAATCATTTTTTACAATTTCCTGTCGAAAAATAAAGGGTGCATACAGTGAAATGGCCACAATTTTTTTTCCGCGATATTTCCGGCAGAGCAGACCCCTCAATTATTGTTCCTTAGTGTCAAAGTTAACAGAAAAAACACAAATAAAAAGTATAACGGATGATGTCAGGTTCAACCCATTTTTGAGCCTGTGGCTCCCCGACTACTAAGTGCGCTTTCCAGAAATGCACACTTCAAGGAAGACCTTAGGGCGGAAGTGCGGATATTGGGACAGGGCCTATGTCATCAAATATAAACTGCATCTTTCAAAGTTGTTAAGGAAGCCTCACTCTTGTTCTAATTTGCCAGTGGCTGTGCACACATCAACATGAACACACATCCGCAACAGTGGGAAAGATGAGTAGAATCACCACCTGCTCAGCTAAAACCTGTGATCTTGTGAAACTAAAAAAACAAAAACAAATTGTGAACATCAAGTCAACCATTTAATGCAACGTTTGATGAAATCAACCGGAAGAGTACGACTGACTGACACCCCATGCCGAAGTGGCAGATTAAAGCATAACAAACTTAAATACATGCACCGGCTCTTTCTTGTCTATACGTTCTTTGGCATCCCTTCATTTTTTGAATCGACTTTCTCACCCCTTGAGGTATATGATATAAATATGAGCACGCACAAAGAGAGCGTTTGCCATAGATGCGTGAATTGTCGCCAACAGTGTCATAACTGTATGATAATGTGGGTGAGATGTTGATGTTTCATTCTGAAACTGATGACTCATGGCTCCTACAGAGGATTATGTAAATACAGAAAATTGTTATCGTGAATCCTTTTAATTAGATTGGTCTTGCGAGACGAAATAAAAAAAGATTAAATGTGAATTGGTTCCCATATTGAACAAGTCACCATCCTAGATAAAGTGCTTAATGTAAGAGCATAAATCTGGCCCTTTAAATACAATGTGTTTCTAAAGGAGTCTCACAATTAGTGCATATGATTATGTGTTACAATTTAAATACAGAGGACATCAAAACTCCTTAATTGAGCTTCAGAGGCTCCAAAACTTCTTCCTACGGTGGCCCTGAGAGGTCAATACACTAGAAGGAACCGAAGAAAAACAGACAAATAGATAAAAACACAAGAAAATTCAAACAATATCTGACAACACAATGTGCTGCCAGCTAATGTTTAACAAATAACTGAATAACTATTGCAACTGCGTCCCAGCCGCGCTTCATCACGTCTTTGTGTCCCCTGGAAACACTTTGCAGCTCATGTGTTGTCAAATTGATGGTGTTTTCCAAATTTGCTTGTGTTTTGTCTAATGGCAGTGCACTGAGCTCTCAGGGCTACTATATTTTCCTCTTCACACCTCATAAAAGAGGTGGTGTGTACCAAGTGTATGGTGTGTTTAACTGATGCAACATTTAATTATTTTCTGTAAAGTCTCAGCAACTGTTTCCATTCACTGCCGTTCTTACTGGCACTTCATGCATCTAGTTACAGCACCTAACTCCTCCTAGCACAACAAATTGTTCTTTCAATTTATATTTGTCTATAGATGAAACATCTGAGATACAACAAAATTAGTTGACTTTAGCCTTGGACAGTGCCAGGCTGGGTAAAGTAGGTTAAACCTACCCTGACTCCAGAACGTGGCATTGCTCCATGCAAATGAGCATGTTTCCTAAACGGTTGCAATTTTCCTGTAAAGTAGGCGGATATGAAGGGAAATTAACGAACTTGCTGCATTGATTAGCATGCCGTGCACTGAGAACACAAGCAGAGTAGTTAAAGTGGGTCAAATAAAGCTCCTGAACCAAAGCTTGAGTTACTACCCGATGAATCAATTAGCTCGACTAATCAGTGAAGTGGAAAAACAGCTGTTATTAATTCAATTTCCTAATTCACTTCACGTGATTAATCTCAGTATTTACTGTATTGCGTAATCAGAGGATTGGTTTGATCTGGAGCTGTTTCACTTAGCACAACACTTGGTGTATTTATTGTATGTGTCTAGTTGGATATTTGTCTTCCTCAGTGTGTGGCGTGTGTGTGTGTGTGCAGTGGTGAACTCTGTTGCCTTTGACGAGCAGGCTGCCTCTCTCAGGAACACCCTGGTGGTCAGTTAAACGGGACAACACGTGCACACATGCACGGATATGGAAGAAAAAACAGACACAACAAACATATCCCCACGAGTACACACACACACAGCCGCAACTGTTCAAAACAGTTTCTGACTCTGTCTGATAAGTAAAGTGAGGCTTGAGTCGGAAAAAAATAAAATAAAATAAAAAAAATAAAAAAGAAGCCGTGCAAAGGTGTGCGAACACACACACACACACACACACACACACATACACGGATATCACAAAATAGAGCCCAGCATGGGATGCAGTTAAGAAAAACAGGTAGACAGAAACTCAGTGGGGGACTGCAGTAACTGTGCTCCTACGGATGTAAACACACACACACACACACACATGCAGACAACCTGAGCTGCAGCAACATTTACCAGGGATCTCTACACAATGCTGACATGTCACTTATACACCAACACTTGTCAGTAAGAGTGGGTTTGTGTGTGTGTGATGATCTTTGTGACTTTTTCTATCTTATCTTATGTACCACCACCGCATCTCATCATGTGACATGTTCTTTTAATGGCAATTCAGGCAAAGAGAGGAAGACAGAAACGGAGGAGACAACAAAACAAGGAAAAGAAAAAGAAGGTTGACTTTTTACTCCAGACACTGGACTCGTATGATTTTGGTGGAAAGAAACTAAGAATTAGAAAATTTGGCTTCAGGCGACTCTTCCTGCTTCCTCCCCACAGCAGTGACGACAGGGTTTTTTTCAGAGTGGGTGAAAGGAAAGATTGTCTGACTGGTTGGCAGAAATAATCCAGTGCATCCCACCTGATACAGCAATTGTCTGACAAAGAGGTAACAGCAGCGTGCATCTTGGTCATCCTCCTCCTCCTCCCTTTACTGAGATTAAAGGCTGCAGCAGTGGGTTTGGATCACAAGCCTGTTACATACATTTTTGATTCATGCTTGAAAGTTATTTTATTGTGTTCTCATGTGTTTTATGTAACTTGTATCTGTGCCAGTATGAATTAATAAAGTCCTCACTGGTAACACTTTATAATAAGTATACACTATTAAGCATTAGTTAAGCATTAATACATACTGAATTCTTCATTTATAACACATGAATATTGATTAGTATGTAGTTTATAAATACAGTTGAGTATTCATGTGTTATAAATGATGAGTTAAAGGGATAGTTCACCCTAGAATGATATTTCGCTCATTATCTACTCACCCTCATGTTGACTAAGGGCTGGAAGAAGTTTCAGATTCCTCCGTGGCTTCTCTGAGTTACAGGGGGTCTCGGCATAGCAGTGCATGTCCATATAACGGTTGCAAAGGGACACCGGAGCTCTTCGTAAAAAAACACACACAAAAAAACATCCAAATACCTCCATGATGCTCGTATGTAATGTCCGTCTTGTGCTGAAGCCCCAAATTGCGTAATTGTCCCGAAAAAAATTAAATAAGTCTATATTTTAAGCTTGTTTGTAGCGGAAGCTTCTCGAAGCTCCTCTTCCTGGTCCGTCCGTCAGCATGCGTCAGTGCGGTTACTGCGAATCACGCGAGATTTGGACGGACCAGGAAGAGGAGCTTCGAGAAGCTTCCGCTACAAACAAGCTTAAAATATAGACTTATTTAATTTTTTTCGGGACAATTACGCAATTTGGGGCTTCAGCACAAGACGGACATTACATACGAGCATCATGGAGGTATTTGGATGTTTTTTTGTGTGTGTTTTTTTACGAAGAGCTCCGGTGTCCCTTTGCAACCGTTATATGGACATGCACTGCTATGCCGAGACCCCCTGTAACTCAGAGAAGCCACGGAGGAATCTGAAACTTCTTCCAGCCCTTAGTCAACATGAGGGTGAGTAGATAATGAGCGAAATATCATTCTAGGGTGAACTATCCCTTTAAGTATTTCATGCTTAACTAATGCTTAATAGTGTGTACTTATTATAAAATGTTACCAAATCACCTTCCATCCAAAAAACAGAGGTTTCATGTTGGGACATGTCCCTAAAACAAATTAAAATGTCCATTTTGTTTCCCTTCCAGTGTTTTGTCCTTTCAACCCCTATGTAAATATTGGATCAGTCCGAATGTCAGGATGCCAAGTTTTATAATAAATGTGTCGGACAAATAGAGAGATTAGGTGTCCTAGGTGGAATGCCTCAGGGTCCACTATTGTGCACCTGTGAGTTTTCATTGGGAAAATATGTGGAACTTTACAACAAAACCTAATTTGATTTACTTTCTCTGTTTTTTTATGTTTTGTTTTTTTAATTCAACAATTGGGACAACATGTTAACAGAGCGTCCCTGATCAACAAATCTCACAATAAACAGGATCTGGTTAAAATATGCATGGAGGGCATTGGATGGTTTGTAAACAGAGGTGGTTTCACATATTTAGTTTGACTTTGTTGCGTGTCTGAGCCCACCCACTGCTGAGAAGAGACCTAACATCTGTCAACACATACACACACACATACCGCCACACACTCTTTCATAAGTCTATATATTCCACCTGCAGCATCAATGTGTTTGCACACTTCCACTGTGGAGTGAGCAGCATAGCCATCGCGCGTCCCATGGGTGAGACAGGAAGGTTAAAGAGAGGGCGGCGAGGAAGAGGAGAGGAGGGAGGTCACTGCAGCTTATCTTCTTTTCTGTCATTCTGTCTGCTGCCCCAAGGCTTAACAAGGCAGTACACACATACATCCACACATATACGCATGGACACAGATGCACGCACGCACGCACATTTCGGTCCAGGAGGACGGCCCATGAGGACACTGTGAATCGGTGTGAAGAGATTTATCTCATCCTGCTCGACCTAAAACCAAGACGATTTGCTGCCTGTAATGATTATCAAGTATTCTGCGTGGCTGTGTGTCAGTTTGTCACTGTAACACGTCCATGCAGTGCTGTCAATTCACCCCATTTATCTGTATCTCACTCAACTTCTAATTACACGGTATTTACCAATTTCACATGGATAATGACGACTGATTTGTCATAATTGTGGAGATTATCAGAGATGTCAATTTGACACGGCTTTTATTTTGTCAAGTAAATCCCACTGCAAACTGGCTCTTGGCAAGTGGTGATGAACCAGAGTTGGATTAGTCCAACTGATGCAGATTTAAAGACTTGGCTTTTCAGGTGGCATCTGCTCTACTTGGTCCAGTCTAGATAAATTAAACAGGGAAATACAGAAGTTTTCTAAAAAAAACAAAACAAAAAAAACAACACATTCTGTTTGACCGCTACCTCTGTCCCAACACTTGTCTCACATTCTGTTTCCTCTGTGCCTCCCCTTTCTGGGATAAATCCTCCTGTGAACAGTTTGTCTCCCTTCCTTCCTCCTTCCCACCCTCTCTCTTTCTCTCTCTCTCTCCCCTGCAGCATCAGCAGGGTTCGCCACAATGGGTCAGGTGTTAAAGCAAATTTCCTGATTTACATAATCTCACAGAGTCACAGACACCGCCAGACACAGGGCGATGACTGTCTCACTCTGCTGCTTTGCTTGCTACAGTATGTTTGCTGTTTACAGTGGCAGGTAATTGGAGTTAGGACTCCCATTAAATACAGATAGGATGTCCTAAAGGCCAGGGCAGGTTATCTGGGAGCAGTTGGCAGCATTGCACAGTTTCATCTCAGGTTTTTAAAATGCTAAACAGCACATTGACCACAGACAAAACTGATGATGCTCGCCCACATACAGTTTTATTTTTTTATTTATTATTTACCCATTTTTTTTGTTATACCATGAATGTCTTAGTCATCACAATGTCTGCAGTCATATAAAATATTCACATTTTATTTCCACCCACCTAGCTTCAATGATTTTCTACAGAAATTCCAATGCAACTTTCTTCCTGGCATTTATTAATAGCAACAAAAAAAGAAATATTAAAATATCCACAAATACCGAACCTAACAGCGACCTTTGATACAGCAAAGTGGTATTAGTAGGTCACTGAATCTCAGCAGGCTTGTTTAAAAGTCAAAAGGATTAGAGAGCAGAGAAAAAGAGTAGATTGCTGTGACTTTTAGGAATCTTGAAGCAAGGGTGTTTTTATTTTTCACCAACTATTAAGCAGATCAAAGCATTAATAAAAAAAAAAAAAAAGTTCTTACACCATCCACGTATGCTTCACTCAACAGTCAAATTATTACTGCAGTTCTGCCTCCTGAGTAGCTCGGAGTACAGGTCTACTCTGTTTATGTAACTACAAACGTGAACTGTATCACAGAGTGATGAGTAAAATCCCGGGAACAGGTTTCCTCATGCTGCATCAACCGATTCAGGAGCTCTCTTGTTGGAGTCTGACTGTAATCCCCCAACACAGACTACAAGTTAGAGAATCCAACAGAGTGTAAAAAAAAAACAAAGAGCCTTTCACATTAAATACTGTGACTGTGTATTTCCTTGCCACGCTGTTGGACAGGTGCTCACAAAGCAAAAATGTAAGAAAATAATCCACAATGGATTGAAACTTCCCCACGTAAACAAAGGCGTTTTTCACTGCATAATAAAAAGCATTTCTTCAGCACCTGATGTTTAATAAAATCCACACATAATATCACAGGATATCAGCATAAAAGGTGACATTTAATTCAAGGTGAGACATTATAGTGAATTATACAGCGTAAGTGATCTGAGTTTTAGATCAAAATTGCGCTATTATCGACAGTAACATGACTCCCTGTGTTTGGAGAGATTTATGGAAATGCTGTGATGTTCCAGGAGCTCGCCCAGCATCTGCTATGGTTAAACAGAGAAGCTCAGGTAAGCCCAGTTTTGCTTTCCAGATCATTTTCATGCTTTCATTTCTCAGCAGCCCAAAGCTCTGCAAACAGTCTGAGGAGCCAGCAGCTCTGGACCCGGCCCACGCTTTCCCTGCACTTTGAATAACCACCAATAATTCAGGAGAGCGCTGAGGATTCATTTCCTCCATATTTCTGAGTGTCTGTCTTCAATGTGATTGAGTTTTTTCTTTTTGCACATGGCACCAGAATGCACGGTTGAGAAAACGAGTCTGTGGACGAGTGGACAAGTGAGGATTACACACTGTTGTTGTCATCTCCCTCCACCAGTTTATACTTGTATTTCTTTAGAAAAAATCTTTTCATACCCACAATCTCTGTTGTGAACACAGTGTATTTGCCCCTACAAAGCAAAGTACAGATCCAGATCTTAGATGGGGATTTCAGTGAAATGTGTTTGACCCCAAAAGCCGAGACATCCATTCATCACACCATTAAAAAAGTGTATTTACTAAAAACTCGCCCAAATAGTTTCAGATGGCGCAGATAACAGAATATCCCTGTTGTGATCACAACATGGATACAGTTCTCTAAAAGAAATCCTTCTTATTATGGCACAAAAGAGAAGTTTGCGTCATTCTACCTTCAATATGACAGTTTTATGCTCATCAAAACACCCAAGTCGTCGCTTTTACTTTCTTTTACAGTCCTCTGTGGCGACCAAACAGCCTGGGTGAAATTCTGAAAAACAATGCACTCACTTTAAAAACTTTTCAACTTTCTCAGGTCACAGCTGTCAGAGGCGGTTGACAATGCTCCACGCCTTCATCAGCCACAGTAAATTACAATGTTGCACTCAACATTACCCGACGCTGACCTGATTTTGTCACTCACAACAATGTGAAATGAGTTCATAAGTGCAAGAGCAGGTTGCAGCTCCAAGTTGCATCAAGCTTGAGGAATTGTCATTGTTGAGATTTTAATGAAATGACTCAGTCTGTGGGGAAATTGAATTCCACTTAAGTTCCTCCTCATCAACGTCTTAGCAAACGCACAAACGGGCGAAAAGGTCAAGCAGTTTATTCATCTGCTCGAAAATGATCAAAGTGTTTCTCTGTAACTGAAGAACACATACTGGTTAAAGCTATTTTCCACTTTTTAATCAGCCATTACTGTAAATCTTCTGAGCTTCTTTCAGAGGAAGCTCCATGAAATAAATAAATAAAGAAACACACGGATTGTTCGACGCCTTTACTGCCAACTTCTAAACATCCATATTTATGTGTGATAATTAAATAGCTCATCATGTTGAACCGCACATGAGACTTACACTTTGTGAGTCTACTCTTGGGAGAGCACAAGGAGTTAGAAAAAGTCCAAGTAGAGTATCTTTAGGATTTACTGTAAAAATATCAGTAAACTTTGCTGCATGTGGGTGCACTGGCTTTGTTCATTCTCCTTCTTGCAGTGAACCTGAGGACCGTGAGGGTCAGATCTGACTGGTATGAATTATGCTTCATAGTTACATAAGCTCTGCCTCTAGCCAAACTGTGCACAATTACTCCCTGTGTGGAATGAATGCTGATTTTCTAATCTAATTTGAAGTGAATAGATAATGTAATATCAATAAAAGTACAGCCACCAATACGGAATTTGCACAATAGAAAAAAAAAATCTACACATGACCTTCTGAGTGACACTTGTTCACTCGAGACTTTCATTCAATTAGACAATATAGGATTTGCTTTGGGATGCTGATTTGTCATCGGTTGTCAGTAACAGCTATTATGGGAATGCATCAGTCATAGCGGCCAGCATGTACTGTATGACTGCATGGTTGATGTGACGTTCCTCATGATTACCAGCCCCTAGTGTCGCCCATTCTCCCACATGCATCACGCAAATTCAAGTTCATTCACGCAGACATGACAAAAGGGCATAAGCGACTTGCTCACCACATCTGCTCCAGTCATTGTCGCCGTGACTTGATTATGACAACCTTGGCATGGTCTGGTGGCATATTTCTGACATCAGCTCTGACTTGAAAAGGACCAGGATGTCATTTGTTCAGCTTTCTGTTCTTTATCTTCCAAATCAGCCTCTGTTGTCACAGCTCAGGTTGTAACATTCGCCTCTCTTTTGTCTCATCCTCTCCTGTCAGTGTGTGTGTGTGTGTGTGTGTGTGTGTGTGTGTGTTGTGGGCATGGCTACTTCTTTCTGGCAGCCCTGGATGCCTCACTGCAATCTAGACCATGACCCCTCTGCACAAGCACTCCAGCTCACCCTTCACTCTGTGAAATTGGTCAGCCTGCTTCACCGGGAGCCAACAAGTATTTACCTGAAAACATCTCGTGTGTTTTCTTCTTCCTGCTCTTTGCCAACTCCATTCTCCCCTGTGCCTCAGTTATCCAGCCCCCGAGTCAGATAAGAGTTCCTGTCCATACTGCCACCTCATCTACCCAGTACCCACTACACCACACTACTCAGTCTTCACCCAGACAACATCTCACCCTTTCCCCTACCACACACCTTCAACCCAATCCTACGTTTTTCTGATAGACTTCTTGCAAACACTCCAACCGAGTCTAGTATCCACATAAGAATCCACATATTCCCTGAGCAGTTACATACTCAAAAACATGTTATGATAATTGTGAATCGTTGTTATTGTGTGTACTACTCCCCACTCTGCACCTAATTCAGGGCGTGAGGAGGTGGCTCTATGGTGCTGTGTCTGTGTTAATGCTGTGTCTCACTATGTTGTGTTCAATTTGGTGTCTATGAAATGTCCATGGTTATGCCAAAAACCTGTTTCCCTATGGGGACAAATAAAGTTCTTCTTCTTCTATACAACCTCCAAGCAGCGCTGAGTCTGTAAGGCAACCATGAGTAGCTACATGAGTGCAACAAGAAAGGCTAAGGCTAGCTGGTTAGCATGCTAACTGGCCATCCATCCATCCATTGTCCGCCGCATTATCCGGAGTCGGGTCGCGGGGGCAGCAGTCGAAGCAGGGATCCCCAGACTTCCCTCTCCCCAGACACTTCCTCCAGCTCTTCCGGGGGGACCCCAAGGCGTTCCCAGGCCAGCCGAGTGACGTAGCGTGTCCTGGGTCTTCCTTGGGGCCTCCTCCCGGTGGGACATGCCCGGAACACCTCACGAGGGAGGCGTCCAGGGGGCATCCTATACAGGTGCCCGAGCCACCTCAGCTGGCTCCTCTCGATGTGGAGGAGCAGCGGCTCTACTCCGAGCTCCTCCCGGGTGACAGAGCTCCTCACCCTATCTCTAAGGGAGCGCCCCGCCACCCTGCGGAGGAAACTCATTTCGGCCGCTTGTATCCGGGATCCAGTTCTTTCGGTCATGACCCAGAGTTCATGACCATAGGTGAGGGTGGGAACGTAGATCGACCGGTAAATCGAGAGCTTTGCCTTTCGGCGGAACTCGCAATGTTTCTTCTACACTGGTAAGGAGCCTAAACTGAAACCGGTCTGCTATGGCAACATCAGCACTAATTTGGAAGCAGGTTGTGAGCCATGCAGTTTACAACTGGAACTTGAGTGTTGTTGTAACACAAGTGTCGGTAACACTTTATTTTAAGGGGTCCTTGTTCCTGTGTAGTTACCTAATTAATTACAGTGTAATTACCTATGTAACTGCATGTAATAGCATGTACTTACATTGTAATTACATAGTGTATTTTGGTGTACTTACAGGTCCTTGTTACACTTGTAATAAGAAATGCTTGTTACAATACCTGGTCAAAGTGGCCTCTCTCTTTGGGGAAGGGGTACATCTGCAAGAAAAATGGGTGAAACCACAACCCATGTTGCCTGGGCAACCTTTTCCATCAATCTTCCTCCTGCCTCTTGAGTCTTGGAACATTTATGCTGTTTCACAACTTAGTCTATGTAACAGTTGTGTTAATACACCGTTGTTACTCTTTGATACAGTGTAATAAGAACATTAAAGTGTACCTGCTGGGATACCTCAGTTCTTAACCATTAACTGCAATAACCAGTGTCTTCGATAGTGTACCACGTGTGCTGTTACACAACTTAGTATATGTAACAGTTGTGTTAGTACACCGTTGTACTCTTTGATACAGTGGAATGAGCACATTAAAATAAAGTGTACCTGGGTCGGGATACCTCAACTCTTACAAATTAACTGCAATAACCAGTGTCTTTGTACTGTCTTTGAGGGTTAAAAAAGTGTGTGCTTTTGTTCAAAGAAACCATGTCCGAGTGAGTGGTCTTCTCTTTGGTTCAGAGAAACCGCGTCGAAGTGAGCGCTCGGCTCGTCAAGTCCAGCTATGTTGTGTTTTTTCTGTTGCATGCTCACTTCTCATGCTCGGGTGTAAAAGTGAGCACAGACGGCTAAACAGACTGCTAAATAATATTGTTGGATGCTTTTGCCTTGGGGAATGTCTATCTGTGAGTAGAATATGTCAATAGTGTTACATGATTGTGTATTTTTGTAATTAAGACATGATTAGTTATGTTTTCGGTAAATATACCTTGCTAGCTTTCAGTCTATGCTAACTCTTTTCATTTTGTTAATCTGGATGCTAATTGAAGTGTACCTATTCATGCAATGCTACTGTAAGTAGCCTACTGTAAGTAAATTGTGTTTCTGTGATCATTGCAGTTTTACGGAGGAGAAATAGAGGACTCCATTAAAGGACAGGAAAAGATCAAGCCTTGTGGTTTTTTGGGGATAATAAAAATAAAGGAACACTGAAATGCATTTTTTTGAGTGTGTGGTTTTATGCATACAGATTGCTGATGATGTTTTCAGTTCCATATGAATTGAGTTATCCAGCATTGTCTCATTTTCTGAAAAAATGCTATTCTAGTTATTGGTTTATGTAAAAATACTTGAGTACCAAGTTTCTGCATGATGTTACATGTAAGTATGTAGCAGGTAGCCTACACTTTATTTTAATGTGCTTATTCCACTGTATCAAAGAGTAACAACGGTGTACTAACACAACTGTTACATATACTAAGTTGTGTAACAGCACACGTGGTACACTATCAAAGACACTGATTATTGCAGTTAAGGACTGAGGTATCTCAGGTACACTTTAATGTTCTTATTACACTGTATCAAAGAGTAACAACGGTGTACTAACAGAACTGTTACATATACTAAATTGTGTAACAGCACACGTGGTACACTTTATTTTAATGTGCTTATTCCACTGTATCAAAGAGTAACAACGATGTACTAACACAACTGTTACATATATTAAGTTGTGTAACAGCACACGTGGTACACTATCAAAGACACTGGTTATTGCAGTTAATGGTTAAGAACTGAGGTATCCCAGCAGGTACACTTTAATGTTCTTATTACACTGTATCAAAGAGTAACAACGGTGTAGTAACACAACTGTTACATATACTAAATCGTGTAACAGCACACGTGGTACACTTTATTTTAATGCGCTTATTGCACTGTATCAAAGAGTAACAACGGTGTACTAACACAACTGTTACATATACTAAGTTGTGTAACAGCACACGTGGTACACTATCAAAGACACTGATTATTGCAGTTAAGGACTGAGGTATCTCAGGTACACTTTAATGTTCTTATTACACTGTATCAAAGAGTAACAATGGTGTACTAACAGAACTATTACATATACTAAGTTGTGTAACAGCACAACAGGTACACTTTATTTTAATGTGCTTATTACACTGTATCAAAGAGTAACAACGATGTACTAACACAACTGTTACATATATTAAGTTGTGTAACAGCACACGTGGTACACTATCAAAGACACTGATTATTGCAGTTAATGTTTATGGACTGAGGTATCCCAGCAGGTACACTTTAATGTACTTATTACACTGTATCAAAGAGTAACAACGGTGTACTAACACAACTGTTACATATACTAAGTTGTGTAACAGCACACGTGGTACACTTTATTTTAATGTGCTCATTCCACTGTATCAAAGAGTAACAACGGTGTACTAACACAACTGTTACATATATTAAGTTGTGTAACAGCACACGTGGTACACTATCAAAGACACTGGTTATTGCAGTTAATGTGTAAGGACTGAGGTATCCCAGCAGGTACACTTCAATGTGCTCATTCCACTGTATCAAAGAGTAACAAGTGTGTATTAACACAACTGTTACATAGACTAAGTTGTGTAACAGCACACATGTTCCAAGACTCAAGAGACAGGAGGAAGATTGATGGAAAAGGTTGCCCAGGCAACATGGGTTGTGGTTTCACCCATTTTTCTTGCAGATGTACCCCTTCCCCAAAGAGAGAGGCCACTTTGACCAGGTATTGTAACAAGCATTTCTTATTACAAGTGTAACAAGGACCTGTAAGTACACCAAAATACACTATGTATTTACAATGTAAGTACATGCTATTACATGTAGTTACATAGGTAATTACACTGTAATTAATTAGGTAACTACACAGGAACAAGGACCCCTTAAAATAAAGTGTTAC